>NC_079893.1:12365282-12615314 GCF_024868665.1 Triplophysa rosa | reverse complement strand
AGCAGGCAGGTGTGAGTGCATCTGCACGCACAGTGAGGCCAAGACTTTTTGAGGATGGCCTGGTGTCAAGAAGGGCAGCAAAGAAGCCACTTCTCTCTAGGAAAAACATCAGGGACAGACTGATATTCTGCAAAAGGTACAGGGATTGGACTGCTGAGGACTGGGGTAAAGTCATTTTCTCTGATGAATCCCCTTTCTGATTGTTTGGGGCATCCGGAAAAAAGATTGTCCGGAGAAGAAAAGGTGAGCGATACAATCAGTCCTGTGTCATGCCAACAAAAAAGCATCCTGAGACCATTCATGTGTGGGGTTGCTTCTCAGCCTAGGGAGTGGGCTCCCTCACAATTTTGCCTAAGAACACAGCCATGAACAAAGAATGGTAGAAAAACATCCTCAGAAAGCAACTTCTCCCAACCATCCAAGTACAGTTTGGTGATGAACAATGCCTTTTCCAGCATAATGGAGCACCTTGCCATAAGGCAAAAGTAATAACTAAGTGGCTCGGGGACCAAAACATCAACATTTTGGGTCCATGGCCAGGAAACTCCCCAGACCTTAATCCCATTGAGAACTTGTGGTCAATCCTCAAGCAAAACAAAAACCTGCAAACTCCAAGCATTGATTATGCAAGAATGGGCTGCCATCACTGAGGATGTGGCCCAGAAGTTGATTGACAGCATGCCCGAGCGAATTGCAGAGGTCTTGAAAAAGAAGGGTCAACACTGCAAATATTGAGTCTTTGCAATTGTCAACAAAAGCCTTTGACACTTATGAAATGCTTGTAATTATACTTCAGTATACCATAGTAACATCTGACAAAAACATAAAAATCACTGAAGCAGTAGACTTGGTGAAAATTTATATTTGTGTCATTCTCAAAACTTTTGGCCACGGCTGTACACCACGTTGAATTTATAGTAACGTTACATCCAACGCTAGCTGTCACACAAAACTCAAACTAGCACGCAAACACCACACACTGTACTAGAAAAACACGATTCGTTGTCCGCGTTATCCCGAAAAGTTAACAAAACACATAACAAAAATCTAAACAATTAAGTTTTGCTTTTGTCTTTTCGTAAAAAAAAAGCTGTGGATTAGCGAACTCAAACAAATTTTTTGTTTTGCATATTCAGTGTCATAACTTCAACAAAAGAATATTAATAAACCATCGTTTCAGTAACCTTACACTGACTGCACTGACTTTATACAACAAAATCTTTATATGGAGTATGTTTATAAATAACTATGAGGTTATACTATTATAACAGTAGTTAATATGTAGGCCTAGTTCTTCAAATTACGAAGTATTTCTAATCAAGGTTCTATTATAAATCCAAGCATGTTTTTCCAGACTAGACCAACAACCAACCTGCACTTCACGTCAGGGCTATTCTGCCCTCTACACAAGTCGAGCAATAACGTGATAACGCGTAAAATAACAACCATAAAGACACATTTAAAATGTCAACAACATGTAAATAACACCACATACCTCGTCTTTACAGTCCAATCGTTTTGACTCCTGTCCGAACGTCGACTCAGTAGCTGCTGTTTTCCCATGTGTCATATTCCACACGCGCTGGATTATGAACACCGACTCATGATCGGTCTCATAACAATGCTTTACCGCGACGTTTCTGTTGAGTTTGTTATTTTGAGTTTGTCACATTACACTTTAAAGGTCCAGAGAGTTCTGACGACACAGCTTTCTTTCTCTCTCGCTCGGTCACCTGAGCATGGATTAGAAAGGTGAGCTCGAATACAAGTCCCGCCCCTACACTCTTGTGCCGCTGCCTCATGATTGGCTGTAGCATGCGGACGCTAGTACACTGTTTTAACACATAAAATATGATTTATTTTTGGATTATTATTTATACAAATCGTTGTGTTCACAAATGTTTTCAAAACATCCCAGTCCTTGTTATATTCAGGAATAACCAACACATGAAATATCAGAAAGTGTTTCAAGCATTGTAGAAGTATAGCCTACTAGATCGCACACCTAGAATCGCACTTTTATTTACTTTTTCTTTTGTAAAAATGTAATTATTAATTAGAAGGTTGTTTTTTATCACAGAGAGATTACATATCTCAATGTTGGCTGCATGTCGCAAGATAAGACTTTCTTTTATATGTTCTGTAAGGAAGTGCAGGGACCAGTCACAACCATCTTATTCTTAATAAATCTAAGTAATATTACCTTTTACATACATACTGTATAGTAAAACATTTTTAAATAAAACGCTGTATACATTTAACACAATACGAAAAAAAACAATGAACAATTGTAGGCCTATAAATAAACATTTACCAATATTACTAAAGCAGGCCAATTGTTATTTTTGTTGCCTTTATAAATGAGTTTTGGTTAATAATCTCATGTAGGCCTAAACGTAAGTAGGCTACTGTTAACAGTTGCTCTGAGTCAGAAATTCAAACCCTGGTCTTTTTTGCCCTCTACTGTACAGCAGATGTGAATGACACGCGCGCGTGCACACATGATGAAACTGCGCTTCCACTTAACACGTGCACAGACCGTTTCTGACTCTAGTCACACAACAGCCTGTCCTTATGCTTTCTGTCATATTGCCAGAGTTGCGCTGGAAAAAATTTAACATCTCCGCAGTGTTGGGCAACTGACATCAGCTGTTTTATTACCCACCATACTTTGAATACGAATGGCTGAAGCCCGATATCAGGATGGAGATGAAGATTGTCCAAATGTTAGCACTACAGGAAGAGGAGATTCAACAGGTAAGACCATTCGTATTGGAAGGTTCAGAGTTTAATAACGTTTAGTGAAGTTAAAACTTTATTCTGGGGATTTAAAACATTTATGTGATAGATTCGAATGATTTCAAGACAATACTTGTTATGTGTATTGTACAGTATCACACATGAAGATGCTTTTGGCGACTTTCTGATATGGAGATGTTTTAAAAATCGCTGAATTATAGGAATAATAATGCAGTTTCTCTAATTGTAATTCATTTTTCTTTTAACATTAACGAAAAGTAAAACATTTAGCCTAACGTAATGATGCACTTGATTTATTGAAGATTTAATTAATTATATGACATTCTAGGGTCTAATATGAGTTAGTCGCTTATAGAATATGTGATGCAGAGACCAAGAACTTATAAATCCTGTTGATATCACACTAGTCAGATCTGCAGTGGAAAATTCCTCTTGATCTCCAGCATTAGTCTTGGTGTTCTGGTGAGTCAGCTGTGAGGGAGGGAAAACAGCAGGTTACAACTCTTCCCCTATGCTGACACATAACAGGTGACACAACTGAGGAAACATGAGGCAGCAGTTGTGCATGCTGCAGCCTGTGCTAAAGTGAACCACCTGTGCGGTGTCAAATGTATGTCTGGACAGTCAGCTCAATATTATTTCACGTCTTGACATTATTATATCTGTTTCCTATGGTTACATTTTACAGTTCAATCAGTGTGTGTGTGCAATACCACAGGTAAAGGTTTTTGCTGGCAGGTTTTAGGTGGTACAGGACTTTTAAACCTCCAGGCCAGACTCCATTCCAATTTAAATTCTTTCAAGCAGCTACTCCTTTCTTCGTCTACATAAATTAAACTCTCCTGATCTCAGTAGAAGTTCTCCTGCTTCAACATGTAGACTATGTTATCATAGCATTACTGTTGGCATTGGGCAGTGCCCCAGGTTCATAAAAATTTTCAAACTCAACATCTTTCAGTAATTCCACAAGGATTTTTTTTAGGTCATCCTGTTTCACAATAAGGACTTATTGTGATGGTGTTTCCATTACTTTATACAACACAAATAGTACAGACATGCATACATGATCACACCTGCTTCAACAAAATCAATCACATTGCATCAAGCATTTTATGTCTTAGCTATGACAAAATGAAGGCTTATTTGTTGTGATGGTGACCTAATTTGCTAGGAAAGTAAATGCCTGTAAGTGTGTCTAATTTGACTGCTGTTTTACATATTGTGAACCTGCTTCCTCAAAACATGGTTTATATGTTGGTTTAACTTGTATGGTACTGTAAATAAAGGCTTTAACTTTAGTCTAGATAATTATTAATTTATTAAGTTTAACCGAGATGTTCTGTAATACTGTAGCTAATAATGTTACTCTACATTTACATTTAGTCATTTAGCAGACGCTTTTATCCAAAGCGACTTACAGATGAGGGAAACAATGGAAGCAATTGGAACAACATAAGGACAACAAAAAGCATAAGTGCAATAAAAGAAAATTGGTCTCATATAGCCTATCGCAGTATACAGAGCTTTTTTTTGTTGAAAGAGTAGAAAAGAGATAGAAAAGCAAGTGTTCCATCAGAGTTGGACAGCTAGACATCTCTCTCTGTATTTTACTTAGAAGAGGCATTTCTTAGATTTCTTATCAGAGTAACAGTATTTTTTTGCTTTGATTTTTCTTATTGTCTTTATTAATATGCCTTTATAGCGGTACATACTGTATTTTGAAGTGAGATAAATATATAATGAATATAGATGTTTTTGTTCAAATGGTTTGTTAGTTGGTCCAGTGTGTTAAAACTTAGTCATCTCAGATTTATAGAGAAGTTTTAATGAACAGTCCTCTAAAGCTAGCAAAGTGAATTTAGGTCCTAACTTGTAGTGTATGGTGGAACCTGATTTAAAGACTGATTTCTGGTCAGTATAAAAAGGTTTTGTCTGTCAGTACAATGGGTGTCCTGCACAGACAGGATTTAAACACAGAGGAGACACCCTGTCAGCACAATTTCATCCCATAGTCTGCTCATAATGCCTTCCAACTTGTCTAAACACAGATCTGTACCCAAAAACATTCATGTCAATACCATTTAAGAACATATCTGAAGGAAAATACATGGATAATGAGTCATTTGCAGATGTTTGGTGTTCTTTGTGAAATCCTTATAGTTACAGATATTCAGAATTGGGAAAACGTTAAAAAGGAGAACAGGTGAGACTCATGTCTTGTCAGTTTGTGCCTTCAGGCGTGCTGGGAGAACGTATAGTTGTCGCTCAATTTTTTGTCTTTTACATCTGGTGCTCATATCTGTCTCATGTGATCTGGTCCACAAGCACTCAGAATGTCATTTAGCCTACACCTGCCTTTAAAACTTGACCCCTTGTAATCAGGTTTCATTTAGATGTTTTCATGTACAAACCCGATTCCAAAAAAGTTGGGACACTGTACAAATTGTGAATAAAAAAGGAATACAATAATTTACGAATCTCATAAACTTATATTTTATTCACAATAGAATATAGATAACATATCAAATGTTGAAAGTGAGACATTTTGAAATGTCATGCCAAATATTGGCTCATTTTGGATTTCATGAGAGCTACACATTCCAAAAAAGTTGGGACAGGTAGCAATAAGAGGCCGGAAAAGTTAAATGTACATATAAGGAACAGCTGGAGGACCAATTTGCAACTTATTAGGTCAATTGGCAACATGATTGGGTATAAAAAGAGCCTCTCAGAGTGGCAGTGTCTCTCAGAAGTCAAGATGGGCAGAGGATCACCAATTCCCCCAATGCTGCGGCGAAAAATAGTGGAGCAGTATCAGAAAGGAGTTTCTCAGAGAAAAATTGCAAAGAGTTTGAAGTTATCATCATCTACAGTGCATAATATCATCCAAAGATTCAGAGAATCTGGAACAATCTCTGTGCGTAAGGGTCAAGGCCGGAAACCCATACTGGATGCCCGTGATCTTCGGGCCCTTAGACGGCACTGCATCACATACAGGAATGCTACTGTAAGGGAAATCACAACATGGGCTCAGGAATACTTCCAGAAAACATTGTCGGTGAACACAATCCACCGTGCCATTCGCCGTTGCCGGCTAAAACTCTATAGGTCAAAAAAGAAGCCATATCTAAACATGATCCAGAAGCGCAGGCGTTTTCTCTGGGCCAAGGCTCATTTAAAATGGACTGTGGCAAAGTGGAAAACTGTTCTGTGGTCAGACGAATCAAAATTTGAAGTTCTTTTTGGAAAACTGAGACGCCATGTCATCCGGACTAAAGAGGACAAGGACAACCCAAGTTGTTATCAGCGCTCAGTTCAGAAGCCTGCATCTCTGATGGTATGGGGTTGCAAGAGTGCGTGTGGCATGGGCAGCTTACACATCTGGAAAGGCACCATCAATGCTGAAAGGTATATCCAAGTTCTAGAACAACATATGCTCCCATCCAGACGTCGTCTCTTTCAGGGAAGACCTTGCATTTTCCAACATGACAATGCCAGACCACATACTGCATCAATTACAACATCATGGCTGCGTAGAAGAAGGATCCGGGTACTGAAATGGCCAGCCTGCAGTCCAGATCTTTCACACATAGAAAACATTTGGCGCATCATAAAGAGGAAGATGCGACAAAGAAGACCTAAGACAGTCGAGCAACTAGAAGCCTGTATTAGACAAGAATGGGACAACATTCCTATTCCTAAACTTGAGCAACTTGTCTCCTCAGTCCCCAGACGTTTGCAGACTGTTATAAAAAGAAGAGGGGATGCCACACAGTGGTAAACATGGCCTTGTCCCAACTTTTTTGAGATGTGTTGATGCCATGAAATTTAAAATCAACTTATTTTTCCCTTAAAATGATACATTCTCTCAGTTTAAACATTTGATATGTCATCTATGTTGTATTCTGAATAAAATATTGAAATTTGAAACTTCCACATCATTGCATTCTGTTTTTATTCACAATTTGTACAGTGTCCCAACTTTTTTGGAATCGGGTTTGTATAATGTTTGACATATTTTTTCATATATTAATATGTCAAAACGGGTAAGCATTGTTACACAAGTCTCTGTGCTGCTAGGTAAAGTACTCTCTATTATTTCTACTACTGTATTTACGCAGAGGATCAGTACAGTTTATGGATTAGGTCAGGGGTTCCCAAAGTAGTGGGACCCCGGGGTCGCGAGATGATTTCCAGAAATATATATTTTTTAATGATAAGAAATAGCATATTTTATCCATAACTGTAACAAAATATATAAATATTAGTTCAATTAAAAATAAAACCATGCAAATAAAAGCCATCAGCCTTTCGAATTTTGATTATGTTAGACTGTTCTTTCGTGTTGTTATTATGCTCGTGTTTGGATAGACCTGCATGTGCGCGTTGCACTCAATGTTTGTATACTTTAACAACCTCAAAAGGGTTTTGTGAAATGATAGAGAAGGTTTAATGATCAAATTACAATGATCACACAGACATTTTATAACCATTACAAACAGCGGCAAAATTAAAACTTGAAATGAGAAAAATTTGAAAACTACTCCTTTTATGTTGGACTGGGAAAATGTCATAGGAGTTTGGCGCAAAATGAAAGTAAATATAAATAACATTAAAAACAAATGATCTGTGCTCAATACTGTACAAGCTGTGAAAACTGACTCAAATTTGACCATCTGTAGTAATAGTTCATGGTTTACAAGTAAACAAGTAAAGTAATGAGTAAATTACTATAAAACAATATTATGTTGTGTTCATTATGCGCGTGTTTGGAAAACCTAATTAGCGCATGTGCAATTGCGCACAACATTTGTATACTTTAACTAGGGCTGTCACGATTATTAAATTTGGCTGACGATTAATTGTCTAATAAATCATTGCGATTATGGCGATTAATTGTCTGTTTTAGAGCTTTGACTTTTAATTCTCATACATTTTTTATTCAGCTTTGAAACGACTATATTGTTCTGAATATAAAGAGTATGTTCTTTTTCTTGGAAATACATAGGAAAAAATTGGGTCATCATACTTAAGGTTTAGGCTTTTACCTGTCAATAATACAACCGCCAAATACTTGTAAATTAAGTAAAATGATCAGGAGTGAATAGAAGCCACCATTAAAATGCTATCAGTCATAGAAAAGCTTCTAGTCTGTTTTTTCTCACTTGCAAGACTACAATAAAAGTTTACTTCTATGTTAATGAGATTTTGGTTGTGGTTTTCACACTGAAATAATATTAAATTGTACTGCAGGTTATTTTTATGGTATATGCTTTAGTTATTTTTTTAAGTGATTGTGTTGTGGTGATACATTTTACAAGTATTACCATGCTTTAGTTACAATATATACACTAAAATATGCAGTATGCAGATGCAATACAGCTCCCCCTAGTGTCTTCTATAGAGATGTGCAATAATTGCGATGATCTGAAACCATCGCGATGAGGTCAAACAATCGCGATGAGACGATTATTTAATAATCGTGACAGCCCTAACTTTAACCACCTCCGATGACGGTCTCGAGTCATTGGCACTGTTATTTTGGGGGTTGTGGGCTGAAAAGTTTGGGAACCCCCTGGATTAGGTAATATTTGACTATTGTTTTGATTCACTAATGTCAAAAGTGAACTACTTCCTGCTTGACCACATTCCTGCAGATCACAGGCTGTCAACATACCTACTGAAAACAGGGACGTTACTTTTTTCTGGGAGTTGTGCTTCCCCACTGTATCTTTCAATCAAAAGGTGGGGAAGTCATAATATGTAGCCACTTTCACAGTGAGTGACTCAATGTTCTCGGCAGTATGCAGGTAGGGATATACATTTTCAGACAATTGTATTTTTGCAAAACAAGTTGTAGTTAAGCCTGTCGTATCTTAGACTTGCCTTGTAAATGCAGTGGCAGACAGTAATAGAAGTGACCTAGTTTAGCCAGCTCAATTCAGAATGCTCTGGTTTTGGAGTCAATAACTTGCTCACAGACAGAGAAAGTAGAAACTGGAACCAAGTGTGTCTAGGGACAGCAACTGGTTAGTAGTTGACTTTAGTAGTCAGTTGTTGAAAAAAGACATACATTTGGCTAAAGTGGTCATTACAACGAACTGTGTTGTATATGTTTCTTTTTTATCTGGTTTAAAAGCATTTTGGACCCCATTTACACCTGTATTTAGCGCTGACCGCTTGTAAACTAGGTGTAAACAGACAGTACGGATGTCTTTGAGTTCACCTTTAGTAGGTGGGAAAAGTAAAATATTAAATCGATAGTTCTCTCAAAAATGTACTCACCCTCAAGTCATTATATGTCTTTATGATCTTTAACCAAGCAACATTATTGGCACATTGACTTCCATTGTATGGACACAAAACCACAGACATTTCTCATAATATTTTCTTTTGTGTTTTGCATTAAGAAAGTCATGTTTTAAGAAACATGAGGGTGACAGAATTTTTTATTTTTGTGGGTGGGGGGGGTTCTTCACACACAATCAAACCATGCTAGTCTTGTTACACAGGCTTTGAAGTTTTGTGAGCTTTATTGTGATCATGTATTCAATGTGTTCAACAGATTTACTTCTGAAACTGATCTAAAATGTGTTCAAAAGTGAAAGTATACAGATGGACCATGCTTTGCTGTACCTCTAAAACATCAGAAACATCCTGTGGGAGTTGTTAGACTGGACTGAACTGATATGTGCCGAGAATGGTTTCAAGAACCACTCAATGCTGTACTGTTTAAAACAGGTTTATCAGGAACATACCTCACAGTTATCCAGTCAAACAGACAATGTCACCACTGCCAGCTGTGCATGAGGACATTAGGGACTGAATGTAGCAAATGTAGATTCATTTAGCGACTAAATAAAATTATGCTAGAAATTTAGATGGAAAATTAGCATTTTAGCTTATACTTTGTTCTTTCTGTTTTACAGACCGTTCAGAAAGAAATAAACCCGAACACATATATGTGAGGTAAGATCTTATCTTCTGTAAACACGGAATCTAGTTTCACTTGATATTGATGAGGTGTGCACAACATGACAAATTTGTATTATTTGTTCATACAGCTTTATGTAATGAAAGATTATCCTGCTATAGTTAAGTTTATATGTCAACTTTATTCTCTTTGAGCATTTGTGTGTTGACAGCTTCCAGACAGTTCTCTTTTAAAGTTTGTGTGAATTTTTAACTCATCAATGTACTGTTTTGTTTAATCACTTCAGGCCTGTCAAACATTAAACAAGCCTTAAAAATTTCAGATGTAAATCTAGACCTTCACATGTGAAATCACAATATGAATATGCAGTCTATCCCATAGCCTATAAAGCTTTTTGCTTGATTTAGTTACAAGACAAAAATTAATACAATTGAACAAAACTCAAACAAGTCATCTGCTTTATTTAAGTTGTTTTTCAATTAAAGACAAAACTAAAAGGTCTCCAACATAAATCAATCCATGACAGAACTATAATGGATGGTTGTGTTTGTTTGTAGCTGAGTCAAAGATGAACCTCAACAGTTTAAACACTGAGGATGTAAATCCAACATGTCATCTGGTTTTAATTTGAGGCTGTTCTGAAGCTGCCGCTGAGAGCCTGGCATGCTAGCCATGCTTTCTCTCTCTCTCTCTCTCTCTCTCTCTCTCTCTCTCTCTCTCTCTCTCTCTCTCTCTCTCTCCCTCCCTCTCTCTCTCTCTCTCTCTCTCTCTCTCTCTCTCTCTCTCTCTCTACACCACACACACACACACACACACACACACACACACACACACACACACGCACGCACACACTCGCACACACAGCGTGTATGACACATCACTTCAGCTATGCAGAAAGCTTAGTGGAAAGTGGAAAAGTCAGAAAGCCAAAAGTCTTGGACGTGAACGTTCAAGGTGCTTTCACCAGTAAACGCTGTAGTTTTTGGGTTAGATGGTGAAACTACTAACTACTAGTACTTCTAAGGTATGAACTAGATTACTTTGCACTTCATTTGAATTTCACGTTAAATGTTAAATGCAGTATGAATGTTGAACTACATGCTCTGTCTTTTGTTTACACCGCCTGACTACAGGCAACTGTAGTTACTCTGGTATTTGTTGATAGATTGAGTTCATTGTGCTTTTGAATGCAGTGGACCCGGTTAAGAGAAAAATGTAGTACAGTGACACAAACAGTTGAAAGAAATATTAAAGCAAAGGTTTGTAATGTATTAGAAGTTACTATGTTTTTCTTTAAGAAATAACTTTTTGTTGTAAAAAATGGTGGAAAATGTGCTGTAAGCTCATACTTTGTGTACATGGATGCAACAAATCTGATTTGTTGCTACTGCCAACTTGATCTGTCTTCTGCTTGAGTAAAGAATCTGAACAGAGTTGAATCAGAAACATTTGGATTAATGGAAACAACTCTAAAAGCCTTCTGAACAATGTCCATTTCCAGTCTTCAGCTACACAATGGCAGCATCTCATCTCATTCTGTTTTATATGTTGTTTGAGTCAGTATTTGAGTCCGAGCTAAACTACACATCTGTTTTACTCAGTATGTGTTGCTTTGTTCTGTTCATGTGTTTAGTCAAGGACCCCTCTCCTCAATCAAAGCAGCCTTTAAGAGAAGTGAGTATGATGCACTTTATGATTTTATTTGGAGAAATTTATGTAAACAGTAAATATGTCATGCCTAAATATATGTCAAATGTTCCAGCATCTGCACGTGCTCATTCACAGACTGACTACACCAGAGAAAGAAGGTGAGTTCATTGAAAGTTCTGTTTTGGCCCAGTTTTATTCTTTTTTTTGTTTACATGGGACTGATGTATTTTAGAGAGTGATCGGGAAAACACATTTAAAGTCATGGATCTTTCTCAGCCGAGTTAAAGGAACAGTATACACAAATGCACATGTTTTGCATGACCTCAAAAACTGTATAAAACTGATTGCTGCTTGTGATAAAAAAATGTCTTCCATATTATTTTCAAAAGCCTTAAAGCGGCCCTAACACACGCGGTTTCTGCCAATCTCATATTAATCTTGATTACCTAGAGTAGTATTGCATACTTCGTATCTTCGAAGAGTATTTAGTTTGATCGCATTTATAAAAGATAGATATAGCTGTACGATTATTTCCGAAATCATACGGCGCGTGTGGGGGGGAGTGGTAGGCTGAACTAAAGCACATTGCCAACAAAACACAGACATCATTTTCACTCACCGCATGTGGTTCATGTCTGGCATCTTTTAGCGCTGGGACGGCTCCATATATCAGTTTCAAATGATCTCCAAATCCAGCGTTATATCCACCGTTTATATAACATTCATCACCCAAATGCAGTGAACAAACAAACACCTGAACTTCGCGAACGTATGCTCTCTCACTCTCTCCTGCACACAAGTGAAAGTGACGTCTGCGCATGCTCCTTCTCCTGCTCTCCTTGCTGCCGCGTGGGCGTGCCGCGTGCTTTTCCGTGAGAATTGTCCAATAAGGGACTAAGAAAAATTGTTACAAAACAGTTTAATATGTTTGAAAAAAACTTTCCGAAACCTGTACGATCGCTGGGGGAGTGTATCGAGCACAGAAATACTACACGCCCAACTCCTTTTTTGACAAGTTGACCATGTTAAGAATGAGAAGACAGCACGTTTAACATTGTAAAGAAGTCAAAATGCATGACACATCGTTGCAGCACCCCTTTAATGTGGACCATTCAATCAGTCTGTTAGATATTTGTGCTGGATACTTTGTGCTGGTCTTTTTTGCTTAAAGATCATTTTCTGTCAATATTCCATAAAACTGCATAATGGAAAGTTACTGACTGATTACAAACCATGCAGTATTTCAACAAGGTTTAGAATAGATTAATTCTTATCATGTGCTTGTACAAAACCAAAAGTCTGATTTATATACAACAATGTGTGTGTAAAAAATACTTTCATCTGAATGAATGAGAACTGATTATAGCTGTTTTTGTTTTAGGCGTCCAGAGATAACCATCCTATCTGCGGAGCCGCTAACAGCCACTTCCTGGTTTCAAGGGGCATGTGGACGAGCGTTTACCACCACACAATCAGTCTGGAGTGAGAACATATTGAGCCCTGTTCAGGTAGTTGTTTTATAGACGGTTTCAAGGTGACAACATAAACAAACGTTACTGCACATGCGCATACCAAGCTCAACCGATAGATGTCAATGTAACAATGTAACAGTAGGAAAAATGTCTTTGTACATTACTTTGTTCTGTTGAACACAAAAGAAGATATTTTTAAGCAAACAGTTCTGGGGCACTTCTAACTACCATTGTAATTTTTCCTACTATGGTGGTCAATGGTGGCCAAGAACTGTTTGGTTATAAGCATTCTTCCAAATATCTTTCTCTGTGTTCATCAGAACAAAGAAATATACAGTATACAGATTTGGAACAACGTGAGGGTGAGTAATAAATAATGACAGAATTTTCATTTTTGGGTAACCTGTCCCTTTAAGACTGCTTTGAGACAGCTCTGGGGGTGATCAAGATTCTGTATAAAGATACAATGTAACATGGAAGCAGATCTCAAATATGCTGGGTCTGACCCTTCTCAGACCCTAGTACCTAGTAATATCTGATACTTCTCAATGAACAAAAATATAAGCCGCTCTAAACTACATGAGAACCAAGAAGCAGTAGCCAAAACACACACCTCCATTTGTTTTAGGTTTTAGGCCAACGTATACGTTTTCATAATGTTGCCGCAGTTCAGCCACAGTAATGTAATTGCTGGTGTAGCAAACCACCAAATAACAGCAGCGAGTCGTCCTGTGTAATGAATTGGATTTCGTCAAGTTGTTTCTAACTTTCCTTGGTTCGAGTTCATTAGCCAAGAACATAAAGTACTGCATATGTGGACTCATCCTAAAAACCTTAACCTAGTCCATTTCACTGTAATTGTGCAAGATGGTCGATCTGATTGGTTACTCTGTGCCAGCGGATGTGCACGTTTGCCTGGTTTGATGCTTGAGTTTGATTGACATCCTTTTCTCATGCTTCAGCTCCCACCGTCCTATGATCAGGTGATCAAAGAGAAGACCCAAGAGCAGGATACCACGCCTACACCCCTTCCACGTCGCTCACTTACAACCACTATTGCCACTCAGACTGACACATTAGAGCAGAATGCCACTAATCCAGATTCCAAAACACCTCTGCTGTTGATCCAACAACACAGAAGTGCAGGTTTGTTCTCACAAGGTTTACTGAGAAATCAATCTGAAACCACGAATCACCACACTTTACTATGGGACTGATTGATTATCTTTCCTTTTACAGTCTCATCAAAACAGCCGAAAAAACCACCTCGTCCATCACTGCCATCTAATCCCAAAGTACCTCAAACCAGTCCCAAACAACTGTGTTCTGATGAAGAGAACACAATTTCCATCCAGCCTTGCGTTAATGCTAAAAATTGCTCTAATACCAGCACAGCTTCTCTTCTAACCCCAATTCAACACCCTGTGCCCCGGCCACGTTCCAAAACTAAACAGAGCCCAACCAGCCAGGTCAATGTGCCACCTCTGATACCATTGCAAGACAGCTGGGAGGTTGATCCTGTAACCCCTGTGGAGAGCTCTAATGGTCATTCAGGCAAGTATCTGAAAGAACTCTTGGATGTTTTTAGCTCGGAACCTTACTATGATCTAAGCAACCCTGTCAACTTCCAAGAAAAGAAAACAGACCAACCTGCACAGAACCTTAGTGAGAACATGACCGCTCTCCACATTGACCGCAACATCCGTGCAAAGATTCAAGCCTTCGAAAGTCAGTCTAACGTAGAGAACGATGAAACCGCCACACCTTTACCCAGGCCTCGAAAAGCTTACACCAAACCACCTGTGCTGGCACCAAAACCCTCCATTGCCCCCCGACCCTCCATCAGAAAACCCAAAGAAGAAGAGCTTCAGCTGGATAATCACATAAATGAAGATGTCAAAACACCACCTACACCAGCTCCAAGACCTCAGTCATTCAAAAAAACGTCTTCGGAATCAAAAGATGAATCAGATTTTCAGCCCCCCTTTAGGACGATCCCCATCCCTCCATCACGACCCTCACTGGTCAGAGTTAAGAATGTAAGCTCCCAGGAGGAGGAACTAGTATTCAAAGGACCTCCATCTCCACTCAAGCCCAGCCAAGACCTACTCAACTTCAACAATCACAACTCTACTGCACTTCTGTCTAATGTCACGTCCACAGACAACATACAAACCAGTGACTTTGTGGATGCTGCTATTAGTAAGTGCCAATGTTTTTCTGGACACAATGCAATGCACAATGCAATGATTTAGTTGATGTTAAACATGTATGGATCAAAGACGTTAAGATGTCCCCATCAAAAGAAATTTACGAAAGTGATTTTATGTCCATAGAAAGCACATTAAATGTAAGTAAAATGTCTACTTTATGGTTTTGGGAGAATAAAATGTCAAAATTCGTTTGAAATAATGTTACATTGTCATTCAGTGTAACACAATATTTATGTACAAATTCAAACAACATGCTTATTCTGACTCTGATTCTGACTGATTCTATTGTGCTTTAAATTTGTAAAAAAAATTACGGACCAATGGGCAAATCCTAGAATGGTGGAAAATAAGAAAAAAATGTAAAATTGCAACTAATTTGCATTTGGGGTGAAAGTAATTAATCTTTTAATGTCATAAATTGATTTTTTTTGTAAATATGCCTGACAAGATTATTACACTGAATGACACTTTAGTGGGCGTCTTCTGAAAATCAGGGGAACATGTATGATATTTATTTTTTGCTCAGAAAAACAAAAATGCAATTAAATTAAACAGAAAACTTTTAACAACAACAATTTAAAGCAGTATTACACTAATTGTTTTTATGCTTAAACCCTTTTTCATCTTTGACCCATATACATCAATTGCAGACTACTCTCCTATTAAACCTGGCCATCAAGGGGGATTCAGCTACACAGGGCCAAACATTCAGGGAGTGACCAGAAGGCCCACAGTCATCAGAGTCCCAAGTAAAACTGACAAGTGTGAGTGTGTGTGCTATTAAAAGTGCTTATGTGCTTTTTATCCAGATGTGATATGTTAACATATTTATCGCCTACTGTATTGGAAAATTGACATATAACGATGGCAATTTGTTAAAGGTGAACTGTGTAATTTCTTCACAACTAATGACACCAAAGAGCAAAAATAGCATCAAACGAATAAAAATTTTTTCAGAACACTACGTCCATCTGCCAAAGATTGCACAAACAGATAGCCCCGCCCCAAAACAGTAGTTAGGCAAATGTTGTTGTTGGATGCTGACTGTTTAGTGCCACAGAAGCTACACACCTCACCTTTAAAGCAGTGGAATTAAAGGGGTGGTATGACATGGCTAAAACTAATATTATCGTTTGTTTTAGATGTAATGCAATGTGTATACACGATTTAAGGTTAAAAAACGCTGTATTTTCCACATACCGTGTGTTTGTATCTCCTCTTTGCCCCGCCTCTCTGAAACGCGCAGATTTTTTACAAAGCTCATCGCTTTGAAAAGTGAGGTGTGCTATAATTGGCCAGTTAACCAGTGCGTAGTGATTGGTTGAATACTGCAAGCGTGTGACGGAAATGTGACGCCTCTTACCATATTTGGAACATCTGGTTCCAAAGCAATTGTGCTGACAGGTACGCCCACCTTACTTGTGTATACATTTGGGCGGTCTTAGTCAAATTATACCACGATCTGATGTAGATTTGTGGGGGTGTGGTTACACGAGGCGTTTCAGGCAGGTCTGGGTGAGCATTCGCTTTTAGATAGAATGCATCTTTTGTTCCGACACTTTCATTTTTGCAATTTTACATGTCTAATACATGCATGAGCAACTTATAACACACCAAAGACACAGAAAAACACATATTCGTGCCACATGACCCATTTTAACTAAAAAATAAATGTACAATTCATTCTCAAAAAAAGTTAAAGTTGTCCTATTTTGCCTATTTTTTAAAGTCTTCATTATGTTTATGATGTGCTAAACAATAGGTGTACATGTTTTGATTTTCAAAAAATGCTTTATTTATTACATATTTTACCTGTGTTTTACACGTCATCTCCATTCTCAGAAAACAGGCTGTTGAGTTTGTGGTTCTATGAAGTCACTCTTTCCAAAATGCTCTGATTGGTCAAGCTGAGCCAGTCTTTTGTGATGGGTCTACCGCTTAGAGTATGTCCCAACGAGCCTTTCATTGTAGTCTTTAAAAAGTGATTTCTTCCTTTTCTGTGAACTTTGAGCTTTGTGACTTGGCAGATGTTGTTTATTTTTAAACGGCTATACCACTAACTGAATTTAAAGTGAAATTCCATCAGACCTCCCCTTTAAAATGACTTGCCCCAATGTTGTTTCTAACATATTATTTATTATGCCATTTGTATGTATATTTCACTATACATTCCAGTTGTCATCCATCACGTTCGGTTACAGCTCAAGTGTGTCGGCATCCAAGATATGAAACTGGCCATAGTTTTGGACATTTTTTCACCTGAAAACAAACCTAAATGACACATCAGAACTTTGCTATCAATTAGAAAATAACAGAATTTTTTTTAAAAGATACATAAACAATAGTGCAAGCTAGATTAGAATGAAATACTAGAAGTCTAGATGGCCAAAGGATTTAAAAGCAAAAATGCAAAGCTTGTATTTTTTTACAAAGACAAAATACACAACAAATGCTTATACAGTAGCTTTGTACAACCTACATGCTGGCCTTCTGTTGTGAGAATATTACTGTACCAACAGATGTTTTTACAAACTGTAACATTATTTTTCATAATAGTCAACAAAAGGCCACAGTTGCAGTGAATCGAACTAAAATTGCATTTATTGATAGGAATGTGAGCAGGAAATGGTATAATCAGAAAAAATATGATGCTCTGTTAGTAATATGATAAATTGATGTTTGCTTTTCAGACCTTGAAGAGGTGACAGGTGTTCCTCCTGCTTTACCTGTACAGAAAGCTGTGGGTGGCCCCCCTACACCTGCCAAACCCTCTCTCAAAGTAAGGCCATTTACTTCAACTCTTTTTTTACCACCAACAGATATGATATTATAGAGCAAAAGCAGTGGGTGATTATGAGAAGTGCTATTTTCAAACGCCAGTGTAGCTCACAAGATCAGTCACTTGACTTTTTAAAACACAAAGTGACATTTGAAATATAAAAACATGGCTTTTCAGATTTTTTTACACAAAGAGGAGAGAGAGAGAGAGAGAGAGAGAGAGAGAGAGAGAGAGAGAGAGAGAGCGTTTACATGCACAGTCTTACTCCGATTATGCTTAATAAGCTGATAAACCTGTTGGGTCATGTAATTGCGTAAAACGGTTTTGTTTTACTGGCGAAAGCTCATAAATGGCCAAAGCAAAACCCGCTCGGCAGAGGTAGTTTTTTTTTGTCTATGGTTACTCCGATTTCGCGTTGCGTGTAAATGCCTTTACCGGTTTTCTCTCAGTTTTGTTTGTCTGACAGCGCAATCGTAAAAGTCTCAAACGGAAGTAACTGGGAAAATAATGCATAATAGTCCGCTCTCGAATCATGCAGTTGACGTAGAAACGGCAAAATTAAAAACTATTGTTGCATATGCAGGTACTGCGGACATGAGAAGAGATAAAAAAATACAGCTTCTGACCGATTTCCCAAAGCATTTTTAATTATGGACTCTCGATGGTGACGTCACTCAATCCGAGAAACCTGTCCAGTCTCAAAATTTCCATGTAAACGCGGTTTTCTGCGTAGCCGGTTTATTAATATGCACACTACACTACACAGTACAACAGAGATTTTTCTTTATTGTTATTTTCCCAACCAACTCATAAAGAATGTAACAAAAGAAGAGAGTCTAAAAGATAATGCTATCTAAATATGTCCAAACATGTACTATTTTTTCATGTGAAATACCATGAGACATCTAAAGCGATGATTTCGTCAATATACGTATATTGTTATATACGAAGTAGGTTTTATTATTTGTCATTATATTCTTTAAAAAATTCTTTGGCTGTTTGAGAGCATTAATTTCAGCATACTTTTTTCCCCCAGGATTCCTTCAGTCTCCTGTCTGATGTATCTCTTCCACCACGGTAAATGAATCCTGTATTTATTCCCAGCCGTTCTCATACTGACTTCTCAAATTCGGCCTCTTAAATGCGCCTTTATGCTTTCCTCTTTTCATGGCTTGTTAGCTTGGCAGTATCAGCCTGGATATTGTTACAGTGAATAAAGATCTTCTATTGTCCAAAGAATCTGTACTCTTGCACCCTTAAACTCTGTGTTAATATCTCAGGCCCAGCGGAGGAAAGGTTCTGCCTCCTCGCCCACCACCGGCTAAAGCAAACCCAGGAAGACCTCCTCCTCCGCAGAAAGGTGGCTCTCTGCGCAGGCCCAATGATAACACAGTTCCACAAGGAGTATCTATAAAATTACAGCAACCTCAATCTCAGCAACCAAACCGCAGAGCTTCGAGAAAAGGACCCGCCCTGCCGCCAAGACCCAACCCTGGACGTTCCCTTTATAACAAATACACAGTGAGATGTTATTTTAATCACACATTTAATCGATTTCATTCTTGTGTGGTTCCAAATTGTCTAATTTGATCTTGTTTGACAAAACTAAATGCAATTCTGCGTTGTTTTCATTGTTTATGCAGCTTGAGATCCCTCATGGCATTGCTCAGTTTGACTACAATGGCACAAACACTGGGGAGTTGTCCTTTCAGGTATGTTCACTGTACAAAAATAAATCTCACCTTACTGAGTTAGAGGCTATGTGAGTTTTTCTCATGTTTAACTGTTACCTGCCAGCAAGTTTCACTTGTTAAAATACTGTATAGAGATTAATTCCACCCTTTATTCCCTACAGAAAAATGAAGTCCTTGTCTTACTCGATCAATTAGACAGTAAGACATTTGAGTGCCAAGTGGGAAATGCTGAGGGAACAGTGCAGATGACACATATGAAGATTATTACGCCTTTAACAAATTTACCCTATACTGCACCCCAGGTTAACAATACTCACATTCAGTCAATGTTTGTACGTTGTTGACTATAATCATCATCATACAGTTTAATCCATAAAGCATTATGAGCCTTACATAGTTAACATGTTTGTTTCGGCTGTCCATGTCTTTCAACAGAAGAACAACCCATCTCCAACTTTCAGTGGAGTGGTGGTTAATACTGGATCTTTACAAGTGCAAGCACTTTATGACTTCACACCAGGTAAATACTGTAAATACAGATATATACACACATGAGACTGCTCCTGTCATAACGTTTGTGTGTTTCAGAGGGTCCAGGAGAGCTGGCTTTGAGGGCTGGTGATGTAGTGTCTAATGTAGAACAACTAGACAGTGAATGGTACATGGGAACGTGCAGAAACATGACTGGATTTTTCCCCATTAACTACGTCAAAACACAGGTAACCTTTACTCCTGTATTTATCCAAGTGATTGGGACTGGAAAATTAATTTGTAAACTGGCATTGCCAATAATCTTGTTCTTCAGAACAAACCTGTTGCACCTGCCCCAGTATCTAGCAATGAATGGAAACCTAAACCTGCTCCTGCGGCCATCAGGTAAGTCATCTTCATAGCATTTGATCGTAAAAACTGTAGTACCTCAGTGGTAAACCAGGTCTAAAGAGATTCATAAAACAGATATTTTAGTCATGGATGCCTATTGGTCCATGTTTGGCAAAAACAAATACTGGAAAATCTCAGGATGCTTCATCAGTAATATCTGTCCCATGTGTTTTCACCAGTGGCCCGAGATGTGTAGCAAGGTTTGATTTCGAAGGAGAGCAAGGCGGTGAGCTGTCATTCTCTGAAGGTGATGTTATTCAGCTTCTGGAGTATGTTGAAGATGAATGGGCTTCTGGAAAGTTGAACGGCCACGTTGGGATTTTCCCTCTTAACTATGTGGAAGTGCTTGAGGATCTTCCTCGAGTCCCAGTGCAGAAATCTGCACCAAACAAGATTGCACTGCCTGGTAAGTGCCATATTCAGTGTGTCTTCTAAGGCCAAAGTCATCATAATGGCCATAATTCTGCATCTCATAGGCTTAAAGTAGCATCCTATAATGTAGAGTGAATTTCCTGAGGCATCCCATTAATTAAAACAACGAAGTCACATGTTCTACAACATTTTTTAACCAAAAGATTATTAGAGAGAACAAAGAGGTACTATCTTCTTTCCTCAAGGTTAAGTGTCAGGCAGATCTTGCTGGAATGCACAACCTCGACCACCTGGAAACAACACAGAGAGAAAGCAATACATTCATACTGAACAGTTTGACCAAGACATACAAAACTCAATTTCCATAGAACACATGCAATTAAATGGAAACATTTAACATTTTTATCGAGTGATTAATGTTAATGAACAGAACTAAATGAGGTTAAGGATTAACAGTAAGTCACCCTCAGTTACTTGTAAAACACAAACACTTTTTGGTTGTAAAATTAATAAATTATTAAAATGATAATATGTGCAAATATACTGTATGTAATTGAATAATTCATTACTGATTAACAATAATTATTGTTAGTTTAGTTCTCATTAAATAAACCAAAAGAGTTATAAATTAAAAGTGCAGGGATCTTAAATTCTCTCTTTCATGATGATTATATAATAAAATAGTTATATTTGTGATAGAAGAGTTTCATTTAGTTATAAAGTATACAAAACGGTTACACTTTACAATAAGGTATTAACATTGGTGAATACAATAATAACATGAACTAACAGTGAGCAGTACAGTTTTTTAGAATTTAATTAAAGAGTTCATTTGCAAAAACAGAACATTTTCAAAAATCATGTTTTTTTTGGTAAGTAATAATTATACAGTTAAGTAACACAATGAAACACTTATCACTCAACATAATAAAAAACATGATTTTTGAACATTTAGAGTTTTCAAATAAACTCTTCAATTATTCTTTGTATTATGTTAGTTAAAGTCAGTACAGTTATTTATGTTACTTAATTGTGCATAAACTAATGTAAACACTTATGTTCAATTTTAAAAATATATTTGTAAATACTGTACTAATATGATTAATAACGCATTGTTCATTGTTAGTTCATGTTAGCTAATGCATTAACTAATGGTTAACAAATACAACCTTGAAAGATAAGATAAATGACCAATTAAGTATTAACAATATCAAAAATCTATTTCACACATTCACAAACACATTCTAGAGCAATTCAGTTTTCTCTAGAACTGTCTGTAGTATTCACTTTTAGATCACTAATCTTCCTCCCCACAATATATGAACAGTATGTGGTACTGCAGCAGTCAGCATCTGTCACTGTGAGTCAGCGAGTGGGAAGCTCTCACTAGAGCAGAAATGTGAGGAATCTGCCCTTCTATTTGCGTTTCATTAAAGGCTGAATAAAAATGTCCTCAATCTTATTCACTATACTACTGTCTGTAGAAACAGAGCGTGGTTTTCTGTTTTAAGCTGCTCTCGCCTATGTCATCATCTTGTGTTTTATTTGACATTTAATATTTTTTATACTTTACTTTAAGATTTATATTTTATGTACTGTATATGCAAATTAATTTCTTTAATTACACACATACAGTAATATTCATGAGCTATAAATGACAAATTGTTTGTTTTTCAGGAATGGCTGGTTTAACTAACACACTGATGTCACACAAAGCCAATGAGGTATCCACTTGCTACATTACCTTATTTTTTATTGTAAAAACAGAACGCTATTCAAACACCACTGCACTCTACATTCAATTAAAATACCATGAAAGTAATATGAAAGTGTAAAACTGTCAGATGTGTGATTGCAGGCCGAAGGTGTGTGGGCCAAAGCTCTCTATGACTTCACAGCAGAGACGGAGGATGACCTGCCCTTCCAGCAGGGAGACCAAATCCTGGTCACAGCTCACACAGATGATGAGTGGTGGAGCGGGAGGATCAATGGCAGAGAAGGCATCTTCCCTAAAGCATTTGTAGAGGTCGCTACAGGTGAGATTATTAAGTTACCTTTTCAAGTTTTTACATTTTTAATAAACTTGCAATTTTTTTCATAATGTGTTCTTTGTGCAGGTGGATGGAAGTGACACTAGCATGATTAATCAATCAAGATCTTACAGAAGCAGTGTTTTCTTATGCCAGATTTTTTTATTTTGCATTTTTTTACCAAGGGGCTTAATTCAAAAACAGTTTGTCTAATGCAATTATGGGCAAACTTTACTATTCTACATGATAAAGTGAAATGTTTATTTCTTTGGGTCAGTGTTACTTCTGATTTATACTGTTTTAGGTCTATTTATTGCAACTGCACAACACAAGATGCACTTGTTTAAACCTCAAAAGCAAGTGCGGAGCACCACCTTGTGTTTGGAATGGACAACAGACATATGCTTCAGCCAAATATATAAAGTCATGTTTTACCTGTTTTTACCTGGTTATTAAAGTAGCCTTGTCTTATTGACAACTTTTACCTGTATAAACGGGGTAAATGTTCTTTTCCAAGTATAAATAGCCTGCTTCAGAATTGAGTCACAAAAAATGCATACTATGAAATACAAGACACACGTTACTACTAATGCATGCATGTGAACCACAGCAGACACGTTTTTTAACTCGGAACCTCCTATAGAGGTGAAAAAAGACAGCACACAGAAATTCAAATTTACATGTTTATTGACATCAGTTGTTTGCCTTGGGAATATCAAACAGACTCCTGGATGGGGGGCTCGTATCCGTCAGCTCTCTCCACCTTGGCCCCAGTTTCACCTTCTGCAGGTTTAGCAGTACTGCTGGTAACACCCTCGCCATGCAGCTCCATCAGCTTTCCAACTGTACAATAACACATTTCATTGACACACCACCCCACTCACAGAATTATCTTCTACAAGACTGCAACTATAAAACCTGTTTTACCCAGTCATTTAACATTAAAAATTCAGTGCTAAACTACTGAAATGGGCCATACAAGTGACAAAACTGAGCTATTTGGATTGCATTTGGTCTGATAAAGATGCACAAAAAATGAAACATTTACTTAATGAATTTTTGCACACTTAATGCAATACATTTTTTCAAAAATATGTGTTTTTTATGGCACAACCATGGTGGTTCTGCTCTCAAATTACAAATACGTAAGAATATAGACTATAATAACTCATCCTGGCTATGAAATACTTCTATTAATTCTATAAAAGGTCAGTCTCTCTTTAATTCTTTAAACCTTAGGCATGTCAAACATCTGGGTTTCCTAGTTCCGAAAAAAGTTTACTTACGCTCAAACTTGGGCTTCTTCAGCATCTTAACCTTTCTGACATAGACGTCATGTAAAGGATAGATGGACTGGCAGGCCTTTTCAATGTCCTTGCCGATGCTGTCAGGAATCCTGTACAACAACAAAATAGCCAAAACTTAATTTTCATGATGATACAGATTACATCAGAAAGTAGCCTAGTTTCCATTACAGATTTGTGCAAAACTTTTGCAATATTTTCTAAATGTCTATACAAAAACTACGGCAAAATGACAATTCCCATTAACCAATGTTATGCGACTCAAACAATGTTTTCCTCGCATGATCAAGGACATGGATGTTGGTAGGTTCTTGTACATCTCAGCCACTGCACTAGCAATCACTTTTTAATCACAGAAACAGGTGTCATCCAAGCATCCTTCATACTTGGAAGCAAGCATTAAATCTTTTTTAGCAATACACAGAGTTTTTGCAAAACTGTCAAGGTTCCATTGGTCTTATTTTCAATTCATGCAATTTGAAGGGTAATGGAAACACAGCTAATGGTCAAAGGTTCTAACCCAGCCTGGACATCGGTTACTGTGATCACCTGTTCTATGACTACTGTACTTCACCCAGTTCACAAGTTTGAGTGTCAACAACTAATCAAATCCTGAAAGACAACTTACAAATCTAGCGTGCAACACCCAACCTTAAACACTGCAAAACAGTCAATCACATATTTACAAAATAAAGTTCTATTGGACCAATTCAAGGAAATACAATGACACCGTGAACATGATACGTACAGTTTGTTGACCACCTCTTTGAGGTCATTGGTTTGAACCTCACGGCTCATGATCTCCACCATCTTCTTGCGGATCTGACGGACCTGCTGGTGCTGAGCATAGGAGGTCTTCCTGATCTGATTGGTGCGCTTTTTGGTGAAGCCCACGCAGAAAAGGCGGAGGAGATAGCCATCAGTGGTCTTCACATCAACGTGGGCCTCAATCATTGTCTAATGGAAAGAGATACAAGATACAGTTGGAGTTTTAAACTTGTACAATTTCTTTAAAAAACAACAGTGTGTCAACTTGACTTTAATCTTTCATTCTCAATTCTACATTAATCTTAAAATATAGAAGACTAGCCCTTTAAACAGAGTGCCAAAATAAGTGTTTTGGATAATTACATAGATGGAGCGTCACGTTAGGGCTGCAACTAACGATTATTTTGATAATCAATTAGTTGGACGATTCTTTTTTTGATTAATCGGATAAAAATGTAATTACATCATTTGCTTATAATAAGTAAATCAGATATGGGAAAAGTATACACAACTGAACTCATTAGCCTTCTCCCAAAATGTTGTGAATGTCTCCATAATTAACACACCTGGTGAGTTGATTCAGGTGTGTCATATTAGAAGCAACTGACAATAGTCTCTCCCAAACATGGGCGCGAGGGCAGGGTCGGCCAAGGAAATATTTTTTTTGTGCCATGAAAAGTGAGATATTTGTCATTCAAATGTAGTGAAGTACAGTAAAAAGTAAACAGAAAAAGTAATACTTCAGTACAAATACTCAAAAAGTGTACTTAAGTACAGTTCTCAAGTAAATGTACTTCGTTACCCACCTCTGAACTAAATAGACCACCAAATCAGGGTATTTAGCCTATCATGTACTTTGCAAAGTGCAAACGCCACAAATTGGGTTTTACTAATATAATCTTTAATTTTGTCATTTAAAACACCTCTACCCTTTAAACTTTAAAACTGAAAGACACGCCTGACTAAAACTGCGCAACATGTGCCGCAAGGAGAGACACGTGTGACTTTAAAACGGCGCAACTTGTGCCACACGGAGAGACACGTGTGACTTTAAAACGGCACACCTTGCGCTGCACGGAGAGACACGTGTGACTTTAAAACTGCGCATCTCGTGCAGCACGGAGAGACACGCGTGACTTTCAAACTGCGCATCTCGTGCAGCACGGAGAGACACGTGTGACTTTCAAACTGCTCATCTCGCGCTGCACGAAGAGACGCATCCACGGAGAACCACGTCTGACATTTAAATCTGCGCAGCTCATGCTGCACGGAGAGACACATCTAAAAGGTAATTTTAAAAGGGAAGATGACGCGCTTGATTTGTAACTGCGCAGCTCACAAGTGATGTCACAGACCAACTAATTGATAATGAAATTCGTTGACAACAAATTTCATTATCGATTAGTTGTTGCAGCCCTACGTCACGTAACACAATTTTTCCCATGATAGAAAGTGCTTGACCACATGGGGGGATATCACTTTAAAGTGAGTGGTATTTGACTAGTAATATGATCTTAACAAATATGTGTTATTCATTTTTCTTTGCATAACATATTCAACAAGAAAACGGTCTACCATAAAGGGACTCGTCAAACCAAAATATTAAAGTATCACTGATTCTAAATGATAACTTAAGCACAAGACAGCAGCTGAACTTTTACTACAGCAGTAAGGGTTTACAGCAGTAGGCAGTAAACACAATTATCCACATCATCCATGCGAACTAGTCATGTGAAACATTACCTGCCACTTCTTGACCATGGAGCACATCTTGTCACGGGTAAGGTCCATGCCGTGGAAGTTGGTGAGGCAGTTCTTGCCCTGCACGTCTTCTGTGACCAACTTGAATTTACGGAAGGCCACCTCATCGTTCTGCAGATCAGCCAGGCTGACCTCGAACACACGTCCCTTCAGACCATCAGAGGCAATTTCTGGAATATAGAGAAAATGTCTGTTAGCATGGCCATGCTACCAATGCTTTCTATAGCCATGAGAATGCCTGGTTATCTCACAATAATAACTTAGATTTTTAACTTGGACTGAACCTATTGTCAGCACAAATGTCCACTGTTATACAGTACAGTACTCATAAGCATATCATACACTGCTATATTGGCAACTGTACTCTGGCAGCCAATCAAAACAACCAGGTCACATGTTTTTTCTGTAATGTTGCCTTTTCCCAAATGGTGTAAACTGGACAAACATCAATGGCCTAAAGACAAAAAAACTTACTGGTTCCCTGAGTCCTGGTGACCAAAGTCTTGCCCAGGTTGCGAATGTTGAACATGGCTGGTGCCTTGACATCATACCAGTCCTTCTTGGAGAAAGGATCAACACTGCGAAGAGAGAAAACACATTATTTTATAAGATGCATAGATTGTTCACGTACACAGAAGCACATGCTCGATATATTTTCAAAATGAATAGTTCAAAAGCTGACACTGGATTAGCCTGGCCTGCCTACTGTTGAGTATTGATCATTGCTCATTTAACAAAATTATGAGCGTGTACTTTTTATAATTTAATGATAAGTCACTCTGAACCGGTGCTTTGCTGAAGAAGCCTAACGTTAGCCAGTTCTCCTGGTAACTTCATGCTAGCGTCACCAATTTGCCCTGCAATTTCTGTTAAGAAAGAACGACTAAATAATAAGTGTAGCAAATTCAAGATGTTGCCAGGAACGTTAACCATAACGTAAAGTTGCCATATTCAAACACACAGCACTCATGCTCCAAGTAAGCCTGCCAGCATTAGCATGATAGCTAAATACAATCATCTAAATATCGATCACATCCTTCGTCCTCACACACCAAATATTCCACAGAACATCTTATAACAATGTAACGACGTGATCGAGAGGTGAATTTTGTAACTTACATCTTCTTTTTGGCACCTTTTTTGCCACCTTTGGTCAGCCTCTTATTCTTGCCGACTGCCATGTTGAACACAGGGAGTAAAAGAGGAGGAAATGAGGAAATACCGCGAGAATTAAAACGCAAGTGAGAACAGGGATATCTCGCGTGATTTCACCAGCCTCGCCGTAAAGCACAAATGCGCTACCTAGTGTTTACCATATGGTGTTTACATTATTTCACTAAAAAATATATATAGACCAAACAAAAGCGTTGAAGGACATACAGCACAAGATGACGTTCATTAAAACAATTATATACCAATGCATCTCTGTAAAATGACTTTTTACATAAATATTTACATGGATATGAGTTATTGTGTCATTGTAAATACACTATTCATTCAATATATTGTCCCTTATACAATAGTGTCAAACTGCAGCAGTGAATATTTCCATAGTGGCAAATAAAGACATTATTTTCATATACTGCGACTTATTATTCTCTAATAGTATTAGGATCATTATTTACACTTTATTAAATATATTAAAACATGTATTAGATTGCCACGTGTTATTCTTGTAAGATGTTAGTGCAGGGTAAGTTGAGGATCTGTAGTATGTTTTATGTGAATTTCTGCTTTTAGACACTTCAACCTATATATTATTTGAATTAAATAATTATTATTATTTCACTCCCATGGAACAAACAGCACAAGAAATTACAAACCTACTCTCCCGAGAACAAAAACTGCCACTTCACATTCACAGTAACTGCACAAATACAACAGGTTTTTTTGCATTATTATTAGCACAACGTTTGGCTTCCTTAAAGGTATACAGTTCACCCAAACTACATTTTTTAAATACATTTTCTCACCCTCATGTCAATGTCCAGACATTTCTTAAAACATCTTCTCTTGTGTTTCACAAAAAAAAGAGTTATATAAGACATGGGTAAATAAATGACGACTGAAATATTCCTTTAAATAGCTCCAGCAAACATGTGGACCTTGTTAGTTTTAAAACTTTGACCAGAAAACATTTAAACAAACAAACAAACGTATGTTTATAGGATTAAGAATATTGAATTCATATATATTGACTATTTGTTTCTTTATTCTTTGCCTGTGTGTTTCTCTGTGTGGCACGAAGAGGTATTTCAAATCTCAGAATAAATTTCAGTGTCTGAGAGACTAATTGTTCCCTGCTGATACATTACCTGTACTTTTAATTCTGTACACTCGAGGGACTGTAAATACAGTAAACAAAGGATACGTGCTGCCGACTCCTTGGCAATGACACAGAGGACAATGAAATCACATTTTATCTTCAATAAACACATTTTCCAAAGCTTGAAAATACATGTATGGCACACGTTCAGTCTACACACGTGATGAAGACTCAATGCTTCATATCTTTTGATTTATCAAATCCTGCGGACGTCTCACAATGACTTGTATTAATAATCCTGAACCACAACCACAGCAGAGCAAAATATATCTCCTCTACCCTTCATGTTCTCTCACAGCAGTATACTTTCTACCTGTGATAGTAGTACACCTGAGCCCTCCCACAGTATATTCTCTTTTCGCGCACTGCGCATGCGTAGGTCTCTCTCACGCAGCTCGACTGTCATGGCGGAGACGTAGCGGAGTAGGAGCTGATTCAGGAAGAGATGGCGCTGTAAAGTGGGTTACTGTACAAACTTCACTCCAATAGTTCTCGTAGGGACCAAGAGGACTGTATCCCTTTGGAGGAACCCGTTAGAGTCGATGTTGGACTTGCATTTGCCTTACATTTTATAGTTTTTGCTGTCTAGTTCCTGTCGGTGTGGTCTACCTGCGCGGAATCTTCTCTTCAGCACCGCGTTTCCTGTTTGACAAACACTCACAAACCCTGAAAGGACATTTCCCACGAATTTATTTCCTTTTTAAGACCATCGTGGATTGACAGGGATTGGCTTTTTCATCATCTTGGATCACCACAGCGTGGATTTATCCTCCTCTTGTTAAGTTTGTAGCTGTTCTGTGTCTATAGTGGAATAATTCCTGTCAGGCAGGTGTAGTGAGGGCAACCGACATTTCGCCGTGAATGGAGACCAGGAGCTGTTGTTCGCACCTGTCAAATTAACACGCGGAAAGGGGTTTTCCCCGAATAGTTTTTCCATAGATTTAACTCGTTTTGAGTGTCGGTAGGGTTAAACAGGTGTCCCACCTGTTCCCCTCTCACCTGGCTGAGTCATGGCGAGCGCCGGTGACAGCGCTGTCGGGATACCGATCAGAGGTATCCGCATGAAGTTCGCTGTTCTGGCGGGGCTGCTGGAGGCTGGAGAAGTCTCCAATCGGGACACAGTGGAGACGATCTTCAATCTGGTAAGATGATTAGAGCCCAATAAAGATCTAACGTCAGTATGGATGGACACGAATATCCCAAATATTTAGTCTCACTATTACTGTGACTGTGCTTTTAAATTACATTTGAAGATTTGTATAGTTAGGGTTGTTAACACGCTGCGTGAATTCGAACTAGTAGGGTTGATGTGTGCATTGCCCCCATTGTGTCCTTAATCAAGAGAGCGTCAGGTTGCACCACGGGGACAAAACGCATAGTAAATGTCATGCAAGTCCCTTTGGATAAAAGATTTGAAGAAATGGAATGCACTTTAATGTCAATAGAAAAGTTGGTTGCTGTGGTAATACAGTGCGTTTTAGAAAGGGCATTTATGAATGAGATCTGTGTCTGTTGAGTTTGTAAGGTTTTAAAATGGGCAAACTTATTCATATAAATGTATATATATGTCACTGGATTGTGAAATGCATTCTCTCTGTCATCGCAGACAGTCCCTATCTGAAGCTATTATCCATTAATCCATTATAAAGGATTACACGTTGTTAGGAACCTGGGTTGATCTTTTAACAGTGACCTAATGGTCACCCTCTAGAAATTATGTCAGGGCTCAGATTTTATGCATGAACAATCTCTTACTGTTTTCTCTAGAGTGTGATGGCTCCACTGGTTCAATGCTTTTATGGCTAGGAATTAAACGTGATGGCTCACATAGATCTCACTAGTTTAACTTTGGCAGTCAAAGTTCACAGCTCACTCCAGCAGAAACCAGTGATGTAATAACAAACCTCAGCATAAGGAAGTCAGTTAGCAGCACTTTCAGGAAATTACAGCTTTTTTTCTCCTTACACTTCCACAAGTGGGGTGCAAGCCCCTGTTTTACATTTTTCTAAGTTTCAAATGTTATTGAGTACCTGTGTGTGATTCACATTGTAGCTGATTGTGAGAGATCTTGCATTGCTGGTGTTGTGAAATGACATTGCCGTGTGAGTGAATGAATGAGCGCTATAAGGAAGTATGAGGCGTGCTGCAGGACCCTGCTCTGTCACTGGGGCAACACAGCCGAGGGTTTGAGGGACCAAAGCCACACTCGCATAATACGTCACATGTAGCCTGCCCTGCACACACTAATGTTCAAAGCCTGGTGTATAGCGTTTTACATTGCCCTGAAAAACAACAAACCTTTTTAATAACCTGTAAAACCTGATGCCCCTGCAAGACTAAAAAAAACCAAAGTTTTTCAGTACTATATTAGTCAGTAGTGCCCCAGAACTGTTTGGTTACAAACATTCTTACAAATGTCTTTCTTTGTGTTCAGCAGAACAACAAACTTTAAACATGTTAGAAACAACTTGAGGGTGAGTAAATGGAGACAGAATATTCATTAATGGGTGAACTATCCCTTTAAGGGATCTCTAAACAAGAACGCAGATAGATTTGTCTTTATTTACTGTTGGACACTATGAAGAATTCCAGGGTCTTAAGGTTTTTGGCAATAAGGGGACTTTAAAGAGGAAATATTTTGTGATTTTTTTAAGGTCCTACGTTGGTTTATGGAGTGTCCAACAACAAGTTTTGTACATACACGGTGTAAAAACACACATTTTCTAATAATAGGCAGTTATTATGACCTCACTTCTTGACTGACTCTCAAATGATTCGTTCGGCGATTCAACTGTCTAATCCCCTCCTTTCTGTCAGCCGACTCTGATTGGTCAGATGGTCTAGTCTGCTGTGATTGGTCTACTGCGTGCAGTGTCACATAAGGAACGTATGCGGGCATTACACGGAGTGATGCAAATCTGACCCGGAACTAAAATTAGAACGACAGACGAGATTCGTGTGATTCAGAGTCGACTCCTTTTTTCCCAAGCCAATAACTTTGTTTTTCGTTCACTTTCGGCTTTACAACTTGGCAGACTGCTTTCCATTTACACACAGCAACATTACACACAGCATGAAATGTAATTTTAAGGACATTGCAATAGTTACTCTTTAAGGATTTTAGTAAGTGATTATAAATGAGTTCTAGTAACGTAGTTTGAAGGAAGTAACTCCGTAGCAATTAATAAGCAATTAATAATCTCTCTCTCGCTCTCTCGCTCTCTCAGACACTTGCTATTGCAAATTTGATTTACAGTAACAAGCCTTCTTTGAAATTCATGTGCTGCTGTTTGACTCTCGTGCTCCCGGCCTGTGATCAGAGATCACTGCCTGAATAATCTCCTTCAAAAGAAGTACAAAGCAAAGAGAACAGCACTTGTTTTGACATCATCATCGTAAATGTGCACCAGGTTTATTAAGCGTAAACGTCTCTTCGCCTCATCAAAACCCACTAGTCGTTCGGGAGCCTTGTTCAAGCACTCTCTGGACGCTCATTGAAACTGCATCATCATTCTACTCTCTGTTGGTTGCTATATCTTGGGAGATCAGGGTGGTTGAATAGAGCAGCACCTGTGTTTAGCCCGAGGTGAAGGGTCAGCAAAAAAGCATATGACCTATGTTTGTTACCATGGAAACAATAAGAGCAGGTGACCAGACTGCTCTCACCTTTCCGTACAGTTCTTGACTGGTAATTGTTTCCCTATTCCTTCTAATGCAAAAGCTGAATATTTTTTAGATACATTTAACAGTAGCTCTTGTAACCTATTTTTTTTTACTGTTCCATAGTTTTAAATTTGTACTAGTCTGTAAATTGGGTTGAATCTGAAGGAATTGAAAAACAGTGAAACAGTGAGCTCTTAGACCAGACAGTAGGCAATCCACTGCTCTCATGTAATGGATTTAGAGAGGTTTATTTCTATCATTTATTTGCTTTATCTAAAAACAACACACCCCTCTCTGTTTTCTAATGAATATTTTATCGCTCCTCCCAGGATTTGGTTACTTCAGCAGATAGACACTGAAGCTTGTAACTGAAACCACCTTCATCCACGTGTCGCGTCCTGGTAGCACTTTTAAAGCCTATGCAATGAGTCTCATTTAATGGAACTGGCCTCAGATCAGTGCAGATATGGTACTTAGGCTCTGCCCGGAGGTTGTGGCAAAAGTGGTCTTTTAATCTGAGATTGTAATGTTGTTTTGCTGTTGTCCTCAACATGGAAGGAAGCTCACCCCTTTGATTCCCTCTCTTTTCCGTTTCTTGTTTGTGGGTAGTTTGGGTGGAGAGCATCTTTCTCTAAGGCGAGGTGTCGCTATTAAAATGAGTTGCTGTGAGATGGGGGGTTTCTGGCAGCTTTATAGAGCAACATCTGATTTGTGTCCTTACATCATGCTGTACGTTAACTTTTTTGCACATAGCACTGGTGCTACAGTTGTTTAAAGTTTTGTAGCACAGTTGTAGCACAAGTATAAAACATATTTTGTCATCGATACAAAAAGACAAGAGCAGGTCATCACATAAATAGGAAGGTATCTGACAAAGGACATTAATGTATCGTACAGATGGATAAATTAGGGCCATATAATTTTTAGTTCTGTGTTTCATTTTTTTTTGCTGTACGGTAGTATTATATCTGTCCACTTAAAAAAACTGTACTGTAAAATTCCCAATACTATAGTGTTTTAAGTTACTATAGTAAATATTAAAATAAACTACAGTGTTTACTACAGTTTATCAATTTACTACAAGAATCTTACAATTTGCTGTAGTAAATACTAGTACTTTGTCATTTTAAGGCTAAAATACACTACAAGACTTTTGCTCAGATTTTGCCCAGATTTTCAGTCTGGACTTGTTGCAGAAAGTCTGTGCCAGTCTGCAGATTTGATCAGTTAGTTTGTTTCTATCTAAAACTTTCAAAAATCTGCAAGTGTATGATGTCTAGTTTAAAAGATAAAGTCTTGTAGTGTATTCCAGCCATTAGTGCTCAAGTTAAACTGACTTTTATTTTGGCGGGTTGTTGAGTTTAATTGTGTATTTGACTGTAGCTTACTCAAACAGAGTAGCTCGTGAAATAAACTCTGTGCAACTCTGAAGATGTGTTCATGTCCTCATACAGTAAGACGCAGACAAATCCACAACTGTCACGCGTGTAGTATGTTAAACTGTGCACCTCATTCACTCATACATGCACAGAACAGCCAGAAGACATATTTAAATAGCAGGATTACACGTCTGCGATTGCGCATCACGGAAGTCATAGAGCTATATGGACTCAGTGCAGTCGCAAAATAGACTAAAACTAAGTAAAATAGTTTAGTGTGCTATTGATTAACGTCACACACAAACAAGCACAACGACAAAGATACAGTTTGTTTTATTCGGCTTCGGTCAAGAATTTTCATTTCGGTGCATCCCTACTGTACAGCCCTGCATACACACTTGTAGAACAAAGTAGCTGATACCGTCTCTCAGTCTTTTTCTCTTTGCTTTGAACTATCAGGTGTTACAATATTATTTATTTTCAGCCTTCACTTAGTGAACAGACTGTTTGCCGTTTGTTTAAAGCAAACAGCTAAAGCACATCGTAATAGTCTGATAACATTATTCACAGTGGCACACAAAATGACGCAGAGGACACACTTGGGTAATGTCTGGATTTATGAGTCCTGGCACATTGTAATAATGCAGTTGTAATATATGTCACAGTCAGAGATTATAGATAAACGTGGCCCATATAGTTTGTTGTTCCAGCATTTTATATTCACTAGACCAGGGCTAGTCAACTGGCGGCCCGCGGCCAAATGCGGCCCCGCCAATCATCTTTACCTGGCCCGCCTTAATATTTCAAATAAGTGGAGAGACTTTGAGAATATGGAGGACTAAACCTGCAAAAATTATAAATAAATGAATAAATAAATATATAAACGAATAAATGTAATAATATGAAAATAAATACAGGAATGAATGGTTTGATAAAACAAAATAATTCGTTTTAGCTATTATTGATCTTAGCTTTAACTTTTCTTTTCATTTTTTAAATTGATTTATTATTTTTTGTGTCCATTTTTAATTATTTTTAATTATTATTATTTTTTATTTTTAGATTATTTTATTTATCATTTCCTTTTATTTTTACATTTATTTATTTATACGTTTATTTATTTTTATATTTATTTATTATCGCATGTATTTATTTCCACTTTTATTTATTTATTCTTGTATTTATTCTTACTTTTCTGTGTCTTGTATGATAATTAGATGGGTTGGTCTTGCCTACTATTGGTTCAGCGTAGATTGAAGCGTTTGATCGATTACTCTTGACTTGTTTTGGACTAACGTCACGTCACTCACTGATCGTTTGCTTCGTGTATAACGTTAAGTAACTATGGCGTGCGCACAATTAGCTAGAGAGTTACAGCATTTAGCCAATGAAGTCGATAACCATGCATCAAATGACTGTGTGTCATTCAGATTAGATGCACTTATTGATGATTTATTACAGATTGACGGCGAGATAAATGACAAAGTTCTCCCTCGGTTGTTAGCCTCTTTGCAGCACATTCAAAGTCTGTGCGAGTCAGAGGGTGCTATGCTATGGTGGCGTTACAGTTCAACTGGTGAAAATCATAAAGCACAAAATGTAATAAGGTTTAACTACACAGATGAGCTTGTAAACCGAAGTCGCAAGCTAACGCTTTGTCAAAGTGATAGTTATAAGCAGCCTTTCGGTTAGAAAAAGCGTAAAGATTTAATGTAACATGATGTAACATAATGTAAATGAATTGAGACATAGTGAACTTAAGTCACAAGTTAACACGGTAGTAATGAGCATCGTTCTTTCACTACAGGGGCCATCAAATGGAAACCATTCCTTCTAAAAAGACGTGGTTACTAAACGGTACTCGTAAACTACATTCCATAAGAGATAAATAACACAGAGGTCACAAGTTAAGACGGGCATATTCCCTTGATTCATCCAGCTGCATATTGTTGTGTGACATCTTGATATTATTGCAAAGATCCGCAGCAGCTAGCATTGCGAAATAGCTTAGTGTGATTGTTACCGTAGTGACACGCTGCCTCGCTTTATTGTATGGGTACGAATCCCGTGTCAAATCGCTTTATTTATTTTTTCACCTCGCTTCAGCCGTTACGGGCGATCATACCAATAATTTGCAATCTTAACAAGAATGTCAAAATCATGTAACAAGAAAGTCTGTGTTTATTAGACATCTTAATATCAAGTCGTCTTGTGCTTTCAGAATCGACGAATCTGCTGAGGTCGTTCATGCACCTCTTTGGCAGAGGACCTGTAACCGGAACTTGGTCACCACCTTAGCACCCCCTGACTCGCACAGATTTTGAAGAACTTTGTCATTTATCTCTCCGTCAATCTGTAATAAATCCTCAATAAGTGCATCTAATCTGAATGACACATAGTCATTTGATGCATGGTTATCGACTTCATTGGCTAAATGCTGTAACTCTCTAGCTAATTGTGCGCCCGACATAGTTACTTAACGTTATACACGAAGCAAACGATCAGTGAGTGACGTGACGTTAGTCCAAAACAAGTCAAGAGTAATCGATCAAACGCTTCAATCTACGCTGAACCAATAGTAGGCAAGACCAACCCATCTAATTATCATACAAGACACAGAAAAGTAAGAATAAATACAAGAATAAATAAATAAAAGTGGAAATAAATACATGCGATAATAAATAAATATAAAAATAAATAAACGTATAAATAAATAAATGTAAAAATAAAAGGAAATGATAAATAAAATAATCTAAAAATAAAAAATAATAATAATTAAAAATAATTAAAAATGGACACAAAAAATAATAAATCAATTTAAAAAATGAAAAGAAAAGTTAAAGCTAAGATCAATAATAGCTAAAACGAATTATTTTGTTTTATCAAACCATTCATTCCTGTATTTATTTTCATATTATTACATTTATTCGTTTATATATTTATTTATTCATTTATTTATAATTTTTGCAGGTTTAGTCCTCCATATGAGAATGGTGTGCTTTAAGAAATGCGCACCCTGAGACGCCACGCCTTTGAAAGTTCCAAACGCTGCTACATTCAATATGAAAGTAATTCCCGCGGCTCATAACGATTGACGTCTTATAAAGCGATTTGATCGGTCTGTCCCAGAAACTTTGTTATTTGCAATGTTATAATAGGCAATCCACAGGCAGTAGGTTTGCGCACGCGATGGTTTACGCACGTGATAGGTCGCGATCCAAAACGCGTCTTGTGCCCTTGAAAGTAACTGCAGGAAAAGTACTGTACTACACCACGTGAACTATTGTCTCAGATAAGGAAATAACGATGCTGTTTTTATTACTGCATTCATTATGTATGATTTAGTGTTGTCACGGTACCAAAATTTCAGTAGTCGGTACCAATACCTGTCACGGTCCCACCGTCTTGTTTATGAAATTCTAGTCGTGTGGTGGGATCGGGGCAGAGTCCTTGGGTTTTATGTGGGAAGGCCATGAGATGTTTATGTTTTTACCTCTCATGTGTTTTTCCAGTGTCTCGTCTCTGTTCCCGCCATCTCGTTTCCTCGTTATCCTTCCCTAAGTGTTTGATTACCCACACCTGCCCCGTGTCGTTATCCCTCGTTTGTCTTCCCTTTAAATACCCTCTTGTTTCTTTGTCTTGTGCTCGTGGATTGTATTGTGTTCCGTGGATGTGCTACTTTGTGTTTGTTTCCTGCCCAAGTGTCGAGTCATTGATTTCGTGTGTGGATTACCCTTTTTCCCTTGTGAGTTTTGTGTTCCTAACCTGTATTGTCATGTTTAATGTTAGACGTTTGATCGTGTCCTTAGTTTAGTTTTACTGTTCTTGTTTTCTTTTTGCCCCCTCGTGGGAAGTCTTTTGTTTTATTGTATTGGCCTCTGTTTAGTTTTTTCCCTATTGTGGGTGTTTTGGTTTTGTGTTTTCGTGTAAATAAAAGTATCTGTTAACCCCTTCACTGCCTGCCTGGGAGTGAAGGGGTTAACACCTCCTTGGGTTCTCTTCCACCACGCCGTTTCGTGACAAATACCAGTAAAATTCCATGGTTCTCGGTACCAATTTCGGTACCAAAGCAAAACACAAGTACATGCTAATTGAAACACAATTTTATTAATAAAGCTCATTGTTAATATAAATGTATAGAAAGCAATGCCATTTTGTATACATGAAGTATAAGTTAATTGTTGCTGAAACTGTTGTGTGCTCACTGGGGTCTTTCATGCTGATGAACATCCTCCTCAGTCTGCTGCTGTAAAAGACAAATAGAATAAACTTCAGTAAGTCAACTGACTGAACAAACATGCATATGCAATATTAAAACAAACCTCAGTTTTTATACTGAATTTACACAAGATTACTTGCATTAAGGTAACTGTATATTAAAATAATAAATGCAACAGATATATTTTTCTTTAGTTTAAATGTGGCTTTTTAAACCTAATAGAGTTATATATCCAAGACATACACATTGCTAGTCATACAGTTAGTATGATAGTTTTCTAGCACATAGATTGCAGATAGGCCTAAATAAAATACTAGGTACTGTAAACCCCACCCTGTCCTCCCATTAATTTTACTCCATTACAGTTATAAAAGCATTAAATGGTTAATAAGGACACTTGACTGGATTAGCATTGGTGCTAACAAATTAACACGCAAACAGGGATGTTTATTTTGACGTAACCTTTAACTTAACATATGCTACAACATTCATAATGCAAACGCGAACAGAATTTGAAACTTACCGCTTGAACTTGTTAACTTAAATCCGGATGCTTCCTCGTTTCACCACAAAACTCTGTTCGTTTTCTTCGTGATATGACTTTAATCTGAAGTATTTCTGTTCGCATCTCTTGTGGATCGGAGCCAAGCTTATCCGCTCATCACGTCTTATTGCGTCTATAAAAAGTTTCCGACTGACAACCTGTCAGACAGAGCACCAGTACCCGGTTGACCCGGTACGTCGGTACTACCGGGTCTTGTGAAAATTAGGTACCGACAACTTTTTTATTTTTAGGTACCGACTTGGACCCGAAGTACCGGTACTTTTGACAACACTAGTATGATTTAAACAGCTTTGTTTATGAAAAGAGCTGTTCATGTCCTTCCAGAACTTGCACTTCAAACGATCTGCCCTTATACGTGCGTGGGGCACATTCATGCGATTGGCATTCACCCGAAGATTCGATAATGGCGTTCAGTTTCTTGCACAGATCGATTGATTTGCTTTATTAGACGTCAGTTTAACGTCAAGGGGCAGGGATTACTTTTGTGCTGAATGTATTAGCGTTTTTGACTTTTTTATTTGACTTTCATTAATTCAATATCTTCAAAAAAAAACAATACCACCCACATCTTGGAAGTACTGGGGGACTGTGGGTGAGTAAATTAACAGCAATTTCATTCAACATATTAAGAAATATAAAATACAATTAAAAGACAATATCCCTTTTAATTAAATATCATGAAAAGGTATATATATACTGGATGCAATATTTGTGTGCATGTTTTAATATATGACCTATAAGTAACAGCAACAAAAACGGTATAAAAGGAACAAAAGGCAATAAATAACGGAAATACAAAATAACAGAAGAAATTATGATATGGGAAAAAACTGGCCCGCATCCTATTTATACTTTTGGAATCCGGCCCTCAAAGAAAAGTAGTTGAAGACCTCTGCACTAGACCATTACTTCTCTAGCATAGTAAACACACACACAAACTAGAAACTACACTCTGCGACAGAGGTTGCGCTAGACTTTTTCATTGTCTGTCATTTTGATGGACAGGCTGCTCGTAAAATATCCGCCATATTCTATTTTTACCCGTCACTATGGTGCAAGGTGATATTACGTGCTAATTAGCATGTTTGTGACATCATCGCGACGTGTATGCGTTCTTTGAACTTACTGTATTTCAATATCCAATAAAGCCAAAGTCGTTTCATATTTAATGTTTCTGTTGTCAGACATAAAATAATAATAATTACAGACAAATGTTCATATGTCCAGCAGTGTTGGGTAAGTTACTCTGAAAAAGTAATTAATTACTAGTTACTAATTACATATTCAATAGTGTAATTAGAATACTGTGCAAATTACTCTCTCCAAAAAGTATTTAGTTACTTATTACTGATTACTTTCTATATCCTATATCAACCTTGATTAGTTAAGTGATTGATGGATAGGCATGAAACGGCTCTAATTCATTCAAATAAATAATATTAAACTACATGAAGTACTCTTATTAACTGACCAAAGTATTACAAATGTGAGAATTATACATTAAAGCACGGATTTTAAAGTTAGACTTTGAATTTTGATGTCAATTCCACTATTGCACACACACATATTACACAAAGTATTTAGTTTAATTACATCAAAAGTAACTGTAATTAAATTACAGAAAAAATAAGAGTAATCCCGTACTTTATTTTTTCAAGGGAAAAGTAATTAAATTACAGTAACTAATTACTTAGTTTAATTAAGTTAAAAGCTGCTGCTAAAACTAAGTTTAAGCTGCTGTTGGGTCATGAAAGACGCAGAGAGTCCACTCACTGAAAGTTAAGGTTTATCCAAAATGACGTGAGTCACTATCGCTCTCTGAAGGAAAAAAGTCTGTAAACACTGCACCACTGGTTTGTGCGCACCTGTGTGTGTATGACAGCATGCGACGAGAGGGTCTGATTGAATGACAGATGCATGCTTGGCAGAATCACATCCAGAAACAACGCCACAAACAACGTTAGAGATCGCTGTGTTATTATAAAAGGCAGTTCATTTTGAAACTATGGCGAAACAAATTAGGCGGTGGCGGGCTAGTCACCTTGTTTATAAACTCCCCTGGCTTTGCACCGCGAGTCGTCGCTGAAAACCCACGTGGGAGTAATGAATGGGAAACGAACGCGTCCCTTCGCGTCCTTACTTCACAGGGCAGGGGTACCTCTGATCGCTTGCGATCACGTTCTGATGAAAGGAAATGATTGGATGCTACCAACTCGACAAAAAGGGGAATTACAAACTGCCCTCATTGTAATCCGTCAAAATGACGTACGGCCTTCAGATTTTTCCGTCACTGGGATAAAAAATCTGTCAATGATGGAGAATTTTTGGTTAACGTGACCTCTGCTCTGCGATCTGTGACCTTTGCTTTGATAGCGTCTCAAACCAAATAAATTTGTTCTTTTGGTACAAACAAAGCAAAACAAAACCTTTTTGAAAGTGTAAACGAGACGAGCATGTCCGAACCTCTAAACAAGCTCTGACCAGAGGCTGAATAGGCCTCTGAATAGGTTTTCTGTTGTTGTGTAGGTGGATGGAGGTGTCTGCTTACCACTTGCTATCCCAGGCTGTTCCTATGTGACCAGAGGTGGATCAAATACTGCAGTCTTACAGCTTCAACCTCATTGTGTGCTGACGAACACACACAGCCTGGCGAATTGACTCTCCATCAGCTGCATTTCCAAAGGATGTTTGGAGATGTGACTATGTCTGTGACTTATTGCTCCTCATGAAACTGAGCTTACTCTCTGTGGAGCCTTTTCATTGTGCACTAAAGTGTGAGAGCTGTCTTTTCTCTTCTCAGCTAAATTTATCTGGTAATATAGAGTGCTTTATCCTGCAAGCAGTCAACTCAATGGCACCTTAAAGCACAATAAACAACAAAAGCAATGCCACATATTTTACAGAGTACCTACACATTGTGTTTGTTGGTTTAGCTTTGGCCACCGCAATTATATTCACCCAGAGAAAAAACTGAGAAAAAACTGAGGCGCGATTATGTTGGTTTTTAGGAACAACATAACAATAAAACATTACATTATGGTGATTTTCGCCATAATGGGAATTTTGTCTAAATGTCACGTACATGCCTCTGGCTTTGCATTTTCTTATATTTGTTCCGAGTTAAAGTAAAAATGTATTAGTGGGGTTGGGCAGATAGACTGTGCCATCGTCCATCGCCGATGGCCGATAGACATGACGATGTTGAGCCAGCATCGTGATTCCAACAAATGTTTTACTTTCGTCACGTGACGCTCGCTGCTCTGTGCTGTGGGCTGCAAATCACGTTGTAAACAAATACGAACAATTAAGTAATGGGCAATGGCATAAAACCTCACACTGTTCAGATCAGACTAGCCTGACTTTATAACTGTGGAGCTCGCGCTGTATAAAGAGGCGCAGTTTGCACAGCCTGCGTTGTATAAAAAAGACGCGTGTCTGCGCAGCTCGTGTTGTATAAAGAAGACGCACCTCACTTTATAACTCTTTTATTGAATATAACATCAGAATAACTGTGGAGCTCGCGCTGTATAAAGAGGACGCGCAGTTTGCGAAGACCCGCCTGACTTTATAACTGTATATAAACAACCTGAGCACTGTGCTGGTTTACATCAACTGCACTTTTATTTCTATTTTATTTAGATTTTAATATTTTTTATATACACACATTTTAAATCAATTTTATTTGTTTTATTGTCTTTTCAATTCTAAAGATAAAAAATTTAAATCATCAGGGCCCGTATTCTTAAAGCTTCTAAGAATCCTCTAAGAAAGCTCTTAATTTAGCTTAAAAACTTCTACGTAGGAGTCTTAGCTTAAAAGTGATTCAGGATCAATCTGAGAGCAACTCTGAGCAAGGAAAAGACAAAAACGTTTATCTTAGTGAGGAGGCGGGGCTGACCCCGTTGCTATGTCTTTTGAAGACTGTGATTGGTTGGTTGGCCAAGAAGGAAAAAAGAGCGCTTTTAAGTGTAGGGTCATTAGTTTGAAATTACACATGTCATTTTTTATATTTTACCATACTCACGCACGCATGCACACACACATATATTCTTTATTTTTTATTTACCATGCTGTTAATGTCAACGTATTTGATAGAAAATGAACAGTGACACAATAAGTTTCTGTAAGTGCTGTAATTGTTTGAATGATCCCCATAGAAGGTTGTGACAGTACCAAATCATCTTTGTTGCATAGCTGCATTTCTACAGTTGCTAAATATGTTAATGTAGTGCTATGGCATTTCAGCGCTGTCTTGGCGATGTTAGCATGTCTCTAATAGGATCGGTCACAAACATCTAATGTGTTGTGTCTTATTAACTCACTGTCATTCAATTCAATGTAATTTAATGTTATAGCGCGTTTACAATTTGCACTGCATCAAAGCAGCTATACAAGAAAACCAAGATAAACCAAAGTTGAAAACACACAAAAACAATAAAAAAATCAGATAAACCTTTAAAGTAATATGGAAATTGTCATGCATTGCAACACATTTCTTCTCACTTTTCGTGTTTCTTCCATTTTCTCTGCTGCTAAAGAAACTCTTAAGTCTCTTAAAAGCCCTCCTTGCTACTCCTTAAATTTTGGACCTTAAGGGCGTTTTCACACATAAGGGTTTGTTTCGGAACCTGGTGCGTTTTCTCTCTTGGTTCGATTCGTTTAGGCATATGTGAACACGGCAATCGCGCTAGGATCCGCCCTAAAACAATCGCTCCGAGACCGCCTGAACAAGGTGGTCTCGACCCGATTGCAAACGAACTCTGGAGCGGTTCGGTAGACGTGTGAAAGCCATCCGACCCAACGGACCAACGAACCAGACTGTATCACAATGTATGATGGGTAATTATGTAAAGTTGCGTGACGCAAAAGGGATTGTTTTGATAATGGCTCCCTGTAACAATGTTCAAAGTAAGGAAGGAAGGAGGCGGAAACCGGCGAACGTTAAACCAAACTTTTAATAAAATAAACAAACAACAAAACGAAAGTAAAGTGCTGACAGCTCCCTCACAGTCGAATGCCGGCCACACAAACACAATAAAACATAACATAAAATCCAGGCCTGGTTCTCTCTCGTCCTTCTCCTCCTTTTATGCTTCCCGAGCTCCGCCGTGAGATACGCATGACAACGCGCAGCTGACGCTCATTATCACTCGCGTTACCGACCGGAAAATAAACAGATGCACTCTGACCAACCGAAGGAGAGTTTACTCGCACGTGACTTTTATTAACAAAGTTTGGTCCGTTTGGAAATATTGCCTTGTGAATGCGAACTGAACTAAAATAACTTTCAATATTGTAGCGATTTAACCCCCGGTTTCGGAACAAAGCAATCGATACGTAGGTGTGAAAACGCCCTAAGAGCTCTTTTAAGGGTTAAGATACTTTATGAATAACTTTTTTCTTTACTAGGATCTTTTCTGTAATTTTAAGGGGAAACGCCCACATTTCTAAGAATTTTCTTAGAATTTTGTCACTAGGAGCAACTCTTTGTGCTAAGATTTTTCATGAATACGGGCCCTGCTTTTTAAAGATGTCTTATGCATTATGTATTCTATGTTTCTTTTGTCAATCACTTTATGTAAAGCTCTTTGAATTACCTTGTGTATGAAATGTGCTATAAATAAACTTGCCTTGCCTATAAAGAAGATGCGTGTCTGTGACAGGGCAAACTACATTTTACACTTGTGCATTATAACTACTAATTAGTTATTATACTAATGTATACTAACTAATGTTTTGTGTTGTCTGTTGACAATATTGATCTCTGTTTCCCATAGCAAGGGAAGTATGTATGGAGAAGCTTTCTGTGCAAAGAAAATATACTGTAAATATTATTCAATACACAGTCAGGCCTAACAGAATAAAATGTATGAATAAACAGTGCATTTTGTTAATGGCAATATGGTTTCCTTTAGATTTGATTGAATGATTACCACAGAACAAGAGCCAGAGCATTAGGGGATGTGCTGAGAGAGTGAGCTGATTGGAATGTGAACCTGGAGAAGAGTATTAGAGGGAGTGAAGGGTGTTGAGTGTTGCAGGACAGTGAGTCACATGACATGAATGAATGCATTGTTTACATGAGTGGGCACCTATATCCGGGTCCTGCAGGGCCCTCATGTGAGACAACAGGTCAGAGTACAGTAAGAATTGTTATTCAGAGGTCAGCCTTTGTATGTCAACGGTGCATGCATATCAAAAGAATGTGGTCATGGGCAGATGCAGCATTTTAGTAAACAATTCTCTTTAAAGAAATCAGTTAATCTTTATTCATTTTATTTACAATAAATAATTTACAAACAAACAAACAAATAAGTTAAATGAAATGAAATATTTTTTACACATTGGGTTTCTTTCCACAACAAGAACTTGAGGTGTTGTGGTAAGATGTCTCTAGATGGATGGAGACTCAATTGTAGAAAAACAAACCTAAATTATTTGGCCACAACAGATTAGGGCTCAAATGACATTGAATAAGAAGCCTTGCATTTTCTTCCAGGGCATGAATAAAAGCAACGGATAAATGAAACAAAGTGCTGTTTAGCCATTTGTAGGGTATTGGATTTGACTTTTCCGAGCATTGTGTTTTTTATCAGACTAGCCCCTCCTTTTTCTCCTGCTGGAAACGAAGATATTGGGACACAAAATACATTGTTGTTTACCTGTGAGGTTTAAATAGAAACTATGAAGCAACTGCTATATCCTTTCTGTGAATGGGCGTGCTGGATGATTTTATGAAACTCATTTGCTGTTTGAATACAGCTGGCTCATTCTTTATATCAGTGAGCATTTTGTGACTGTTGGTGCATCCCAATTCGCCTACTCATTAGGGATGGGAGAAAAAAATCGATTCACAATGAATATCGATTCAATCTGCTAGTGATTCAAATCGATTCACAAATTTCTAAAATCTATTTTTTTAAATGTTACTAAATATAATAACGTAATGTCTTTGGAACAAATAAGGCAGAAGTCAACTGCAAGAGCGGTACAGCACCCGGACCTTTTACAGAGTGCATACATCACATCGCAAACACAAGAGAGAGAGAAAACCAAATACATTCAGGCCTGTAGGACTAAACTACAAGATAAATGGAATACATTTTTAGAATGGTCTTTCTCTGCATCTGCTCTGTGAGAAACAGTGCATTCAATTTACTATACCGCAGCTGACTTGTCAGTAAGCGAAAAAAATTCCCCAAACCTGTCACTGTTTAGACTTAAGAACATGAACATATGAACACGAAGTTCGTCTGTCACTATTATATCTACCATACAATAAAGGAGGTCTCCAATTTCTAAATCTAGAGTGGTATTATTGGGCTGCACAACTTCGATCTACTTTATATTATTTTTCTTCTGAAATAAGTTGTCCTTGGTTGGATATTGAATCCTCCTTTATAAAGTCAAACTTGCCCTTTAATCTTTATCTATACTCGACAGATATAAAAAATATTAGAAAAAGGAAAGATACTGTATCATTTAATCCGATTCTCTTGAATATAATTCAAGTTTGGTTTGACGTACACAAATATTTAGGTCAGCCCAATACTTTATCATGCTTTACTCCAATATGGGGAAATGAATATTTTAAACCCGCTAGCATGGATTCTGGATTTAAACTTTGGTATGATAAAGGACTGATAAAAATTGAGGACTTATATAAGGGAATAGATTTAATGTCTTTTGAAGAGTTGGTAGCACAATTCAATATCCCCTAGGGAAGCACCGATACCAGTATCGGGTATCGGCCGATACCAAGCTCATGTACTCGTACTCGTAATGACACACCGATACCAAAGACCGATACCTCACGTGACATACATAGAGCCCTATGATTTCTGCAATGCGGAAAACACGGACGGAATAGAGGAATCCAGGCATAAAAACAGAATTTGCTGTACAACACGGAATGACACGGAATCTGGCAAATGTATTATTTCCTACCAAGAAATTAGCGCTGAACCGCTAACAGCTAACGTAACAGCTAACGAAATATTCAGATAGTTTAAATATGTATTCTGCTTGTTTTGCGTGACTGTGTGTGAAGGAGTGGTGCGGTTGTGTGTACTGAACCTGAACACGTTTTGCTTTTGAAGCTTTCAGAGCCAGTGTTTCACTGCACGAGGACACGAACACATAACAAACACCATTTGCAGCGATCCATCAAAAATAAAAGTACGGTTAACTTAAACAAACGCTCTATGCGGCATCCCGTCAAAATAAAAGTCCGGTTAACTTGAACAAGATATAATACACTCACATTTTACCACACCACCCCCCTTGAATTTTTTATAATTCAACCACAGTGTATATTGTTTACTTTAGCAAACTGAAGTAAATGTGCTAGTAAAATTGTGCTACTTATCCTAATTTTTTTTAACTTAATTTAAAAAATAGTACTTAAATTTAAGTAGACTTAAAAACAAAACAAAAAAAAATGTACCAGTAAGATACTGGTTTATTAACATAATTGTACATTATACACATTTGATTTGCGATTTTAACTTTTCTAATTCAAGCTTCAATTCAATATTGTTGTGTGGAGCACAGTATGGGTATAGTTACCCTGAAAGAAAACAAAACAAAAAAAAAAACATTTAATTGTTTCCATTAAAACCATTACAAAATTAATTTTTGTAGTGTGCTTTGGGCATTATTCAAATAGGGCTTACTGTTGTTCAATTGGTTCCCAACTTCCAGATTACATCACACCAATATAATCCAAATACCAGTGTACATTATTATAGTTTCCATTAAAACAAATACAACTCCCATTGTAACCCTTAAATCCATAACATTTTCTATTGTGTTAGTGAATTATTAAAATAGTTCATAGTTTACATAGGCTGATTTATTATTTTTTAAGTATGTGGGATTTTTTAAAACAAGTAAAAAATGTGCTGAATGTTTAATTTCATCCAAGTGAAATTAGCAAAACAGTTAGATAGAATTTACATTTGTTTGAAACGCGGAGCTAGGCGTGAGTTTACACAGGGTGCGCACGTGCGTCAAGCCTCGTCCATATTGCCAGATGCCCGAGCCGGACTCAAGTACTATAAACGTCATTACGAAACAGGCTGTGTGTGCGCGTCAAGTTTAAACGGCTCGTCCGCGAGATGCACAATGCGGGGAAGAGTCGTTGAAATGCGCGATGATCCTCATAGCGCGAGCGCTTTGACGTGACGCGCCGCAAACCCCCGTTTTGGGAGACGCGTGTGGAGTCACCAGAGACTCACAGTCCAAAGACAAGCGCAAGAATAAACAAACCTAAAGACAGAGAGTCGCAACACACTAAAAATGCTCATCTAATAGATCATTTTTTCCCTTCATTTACAGATGTTGTGATGTATTTTTATAGAATTGCAAAGCAATATATCGATTATCGGCGTATTGTGATATTATCGGTATCGTGAGCCCTGTATCGCGTATCGAATCGTATCGGGAGGTACCCTGCGATTCCCATCCCTAACGTATATCACGCCAGTTAGGCTGAATAAAATAAATCCAAACATTCCAGACACATGCATTAAATGTTCAGTTGATAAAGGTACTCTTCTACATTGTATGTGGAGTTGCCCTAAGGTGAAAGAATTTTGGAAGGAGGTGGTGGCATTAATTTATCGAGTGGTTTCAGTAAATCTTCCAATGGAACTAGAGATTTTCATTTTGGGAAGTATCCCAGACCACATTATACTTTGTAGCAATATTCATAAATTGATAGATATAGGTATACTTCAGGCTAAGCGTCTACTTGCTTTGTATTGGAAAAGATTAGAAATGCCGTCTATCATACAGTGGATCAATAATATGTCATTTTGTTTAGCTATGGAAAAGATAACATATACTGTACCTTAAAAGGGAAACTTTTATATTTTGAGAATATTTGGAAACCCTTTGTATCCTTTCTTTCTAACTTGGATCTAAGTAAGATCTTAAATGTGGTTGAAGGTGATTAGACGATATAATATTGAACGTATCAGTATCCTTCTTATTTCTTTATGTCCCCTCTACATCGCTATATATTTTGTATATATGACTTTCCTAATTCTCACGATTGAACTACATAAGTTCTTTGTATCAACCTGTGCCAATTATTATTTAATTATGAAATTACGTATATATATTTTTTTATTACACGTATATACGGTTAGATGGTTTTTTTTGGTCATTTTCTTTCTACATGTTAGTTGGATATTGGTTTTCCTACTTTCTTTATAAGCTATTGTACTTTTTTAAATTATTTTTTATTTTACTTTATTCTATTTAAGTTTGTTCTTTTTCTTTTTCTTCTTTTTCTTTTTTTATTTCTATCATCAATATGTAAAAGAGATCAGAATATTTCTGTAAATATTTCTGCATTTTGCTACCATGAGTTATCTCAATAAAAAAAAGGAACATGAACATACTTCTGTAAATATGCACAGTTTGTTAGCCAGACGTACGCGCTGGGTGCTCCGCACGGGACTAATACACTCATATTGGTAAAATAACCGCTCTTTTAATGTATGTGTATGATGATTTTGTCATACGATGTGGCAATGTGTGGAAGTGACTGTCATTTAACATACAGCACTAATGAGTCACGTTTAATTACTATTATGTACTTATTTTAATGTCTGACATCAGAATACGTCAATGAAAATGGCTTTAATGGGCACTCAGTTGTATTAAAAAAACAATATGTGACAGTTCTAAGAGTAGAAGTCAAAATACCAACACTAGTCTGACTCTAAACTTAAAGGTCCTATGTGTAATTTTTTGGAGGATCTATTGACAGAAAGGCAATATAATATACATAACTATGTCTTCAGAGGTGTATAAAGAGCTTACAAAATGAAGCGTTATGTTTTTATTACCTAAGAATGAGCTATTTCTATCTTCATACACCGCGGGTCCCCATGTAATTCGCCATGTTCTGTCAGCGTGGTGTTTCGAACAGGAGGGGGAGGGGTGGAGTGAGCGGTTGGTTGCAGTTCGCAACCTTGCCGATAGATTTTACTGACTGGACCTTTAAATCTTAAATATGCTAATTAGTACATCAAGAATCGATTCTAAATCGAATCGTGACCCCAAGAATTGATTCTGAATCGAATTGTGAGGGACCAAACGATTCCCACCCCTACTACTCATACTATGCCCTTTAAGTATGTCAGTAGCTGCGTCTGAATTCGCTCACTCGTTTAATCTTTCACTATTCCCAATATAGGGAATGCTAAATAGTCCACTATATGGGGAAGAAGTGAATGAAAATAAGTGACCGATTTAGGACACTGACGTAATATACCCAGACTAAAACTAGTCTGTTTTGCGATTTGAAACTCGTTTTCCGGCTGCATTGAGTTCATATAGCCTATATCTAGAGCCCTATGATTTCCGTGATCCGGATGCGGAATCCTGCTATTTAAATCTGTCATCTGCCGGATATGCTTTTTTGGGAAGATCGCCCAGCCCTAATTTAGCATATTAGGATTTGGTTCATACTAATTCTAATTTGGAATACTATTTTGGATGGATGGTATGCAAATTGGGGTGCAGCATGTTACTGTTTTAGCACACTTGAGCTCCACTAGAACACAATAGGATGATAGTGTAACAATGTTCCTATAAACAAGAAGGAGGCGGGAACCGGCGAACGTTAAACCAACTTTTAATAAAATAACAAACAACCGAACGAAAGTAAAGCAAACATAGTAAAATTAAAGCAAACATAACAAAACATAACATATCGCGCCGTTCCCTCATGGCCCTCGTCCCGCTCTGCTTGTCACATACCTCCATCGCCCCTCACAGGCCGGGGGTACTCCCGAGACTGCGCTCTACTCCCCCTGGGGCCAGTCTTGGTGGCTGCAGCACCTGGGGGTAAGGACAGACGAGACGAGAGAGAGAAGAGAGAAAAAAAATCTTGGCCCGGTTCCCAGACACACGGCCGCCCGGTCCTCAGCCAGCCGAGAAGCTCTTCCTCGTGGTTCCATGTGATGGTACTGGATGCTCGGTGAACGACGCGATCCTCCTCCACCCCCTGGCGGCCGGCAAAGTCTCCTCTGGCTGAGGGCAGCCGGCAGCGAGTCCCCCGTTTCCTGCTTCTCCCCTTCACGGCAGACGGCAGCAGGCTCCGGCCAATGGCGACGACGACTCCTCTCCCTCCCAGACGGCAGCCAGCCCACCACGACCCAGGAACATGGCAGCGAGCTCTCCGTCCCACCCGACGTATACTTGCTCCAGCACCACCGCCTCGGGCAGCGACTCGCGGTCCGCACTCTTCCGCGCTGCCCGACCTCTTCAGCACCGCGATCACCCTCAGCAACGAGGGCTCTCCGACAGCATGTCCCTCCTTCCTCCCGGGTTTCGGCACCAATGTAACAATGTTTCTATAAACGGGAAGAAGGAGGCGGGAACCGGCGAACGTTGAACTAACTTTTAATAAAATAAACAAACAACCAAATGAAAGTAAAGTGCCGACAGCTCCCTCACGGTCGACTGGCGGCCACACAAACATAATAAAACATAACATAAAATCCAGGCCTGGTTCTCTCTCGTCCTTCACTGCTGTCGCTCCTCCTTTTATGCCTCCGGAGCTCCTCCGTGAGAGATGCGAGACCGGTGCAACGCGCAGCGTTCCCTCACATCCCTCGTCCCGCTCTGCTTGTCACAGATAGGATTATTGGAAAAGATGGCCAGCTCCAGAAGAGCCTTGCATTGTGATACGAGCCAACACTGCTTATTTGTAACTCCATGTACATGAGTGAGAACGTATTGCAACAGGAAATGCAGCAGACAAAAGCTGGATGGCGAGAAGGGAAGTGGCTTTGAGTGTGTGGTATGTGCACCAAACATCTAGAAGATGCATGTACTGAGGCCTACAGGTTATAGATTAACAGAATTTACTTTCACCTACTTTGTTGGTACTTTTGATTTCCGTAATAATAATATTGATGTCACTTCAAGTAGAACGCCAGTGCTTGTCATAAATGCTTAACCTGTCTATGTTCAAAACTCTTCTTTGTTTTAGTAGTCTAAATTGTCCAATAGAAAAGGATTTTCTGTCCTTTTGATCTTAACCAATGCTACTGTTTATACATGCATGTTATGTCAACTGTGACCTTATCTTAACTGCATAAAGCGGGTAGCACACAGCCCAGGGCTAATCAGCCCAGCAGGGTCTACCCTCCTGCAGAGGTCTAACTCCAAAACACCTGGCTATTATTTTCAAGGTAAACTCATGACCTTGATGAGTAGTTTAATGTGTTTTTGATTTTGTTTGAATTGAAACCAAGCTCTACAGGAAGGCAGATAGGAAGCGATAGGATTCTTAAGTTTGGAGAAGTCTTAAGAATTACATTTTGCATAGAATTACAGCTACAACGCACCCAACAAGTGTCTATACAATCCACACAATAAACAGGACTCATGGGTTTACTCTATTGGAGCTTCTTTTAGTTTCAGTGTATAGGCGAGGCCTCTGCACAAGTGGAGTTTGAATCTTTTCACACCAGAGTATCTAAAACGCGGAGAGCCAGAAACAACAGGTCAGATAATCAGAACTCAAAAGAGAAATGGAATTCTAAATTGTAAATACACTGGTGTTTGTCATAGCAGTGTCAAATAGTAGCACAGAGCGGGAGAACTGGTGGAAGTCAAAGTCAGCATGTGATGTTGCTTTGGGCATGCTGGCAGCATGTACAGCATCAGCGCTGCTCGCCTTAGCTCGAGGCATGACATCCGTTCAGCCGCGTGTTTCATGAACAAACGAAACCTCGCAGCAGAAGCCGTGTCTCGTTAGTAAACATCAGATTAGCATGCACAGCAGGATGTGTCCTTTCTCCTTATACAAACAAGCACACACTCATTCCAACTAGGGTGTCACAATTATACCAGTATTGTCAATAACCGTGACACAAAAACCATGATTACCGATATTGTGTTAATACTACAAATACGATAATATTGTTAATAATTTAGCACCGTCTTAAAATTTTGCTTTGACAATTATAAAGATTACAAACTCTCTCTCTGCCTCCATACACTTCTATTTTGAGTGTGATTCATTGACCAGAAAGAGAATACCCAAAATAAACAAAACTAAGGATGAATTTGATTGAAAGCATTATTTATTTATAAAAAAATGAATAGTTATCGCAAACTATATTTTAAATTATTTTGGCCACGATAACCACGTAAGGAAAATCTGATATTGTGGCAGTTTCTTATTCCAAGTACACATTCATGTCTCAACTTTTTTGTTCACACATTAACAACGCAAAGCTAAATTTGGTTTCTGAATTGTAGTTGTATTTTTGATAAAGTTTTGTCCTATTATGATTAAGATTTGAAATCTCACAGACGTATTCTTAAAACAACACTGAGACTGCTGGTACGCAAATCCCGCACATATGCAATATCCATTCGGTGTAAATAGTGTAGTGCGTTCACTAGGGGTGTAACGGTTCAAATTACTCACGGTTCGGTCTGTGTCACGGTTTTAGGGTCACGGTTTCGGTTCGGTTCGATTTGTGCTATGTTCAGGGAAAAGGGACTACTGACAAATAAAAATAAGAACAAATAATCAAGCTACAAGTAACAGCACCAATAAAACAACAGAGCAAAGCAGAAAATAAAATAAGATACTGTATATATATCTTTTAAGGTAGAAATGGATTAAAGTAATCAAATAAAACATAACATTGCATATGTTCAAATGAAGTAAAGATGAATCATAATTGAAGTTACAGGAGCTATTGAGACACAAGCAGTGAGTGATTTCATTGACTATTAACAGACAGCAGGAATATGCTGCTGTCGCTTTAAGAGGAATGAAACCGATCCAGTACACTGATACTGTACACATGCGTTGTTTTTCTTCTGTTTCGTCTGTGTACTTAAGACATAACCTACTATGTTTGTTAAGATACTCAACAAGAGGGGCATGTTGACCTACTTCGTGTGTGAATTTGTCCGTTTAAGCGCTTCAATGACAACTCAATATTTGCGCCATGTCTGAGACTTTCCTTGTGTGCGCTTCGGATCTTCTCACAGCACGCAAGCGAGTTTTCTTCTGCATCATCTTGCACTTAAATGTTTAAATTGACAAGTCTCACCTGCACTCGCGCGCTCACAACACCCAGGTGATGAAAGCATAAATGACTGATCATATTACAGCATATGTCAATCCTATTGAAATTTGTCTACGTTATTTGATTTGTTATAGGTATTAAATGTGTATCCATCGACAAACATACATTAGCTGAACTTTGTCAGTCTGTTTTATGCATTATAATTTTTAACGAACCATATTATAAATGCGTCGTCAGATTTAAGATGAGCCACGGTCCAACGCGCTTGGACCGTGTGCCGAACCGTTGGTGGAGAACCGTGCGGTTCAATTATTTACCGAGAACCGTTACACTCCTAGCGTTCACATTGAAAATTCTCAAAAAAGAAGTGCAATATACTGTAAGTACCCGGATGATGCACTCATTCAACCGACACTTCACGCACTTAACGGTTGCAGTATAGTCGCAGTGATTACGCTTCAATCTAATGGTGACTGAAGTCATGATGGGCGAAAGAAATGGAAAGTACATTAAATTTACAATGGAAATATTGATTATATTGACTCGCAGTGTGTTGTGCGATTGATGTCATTTGCCCTCATCTGGAAAACCACTTATAATTCCGGTTAGTATACATCCGTGAAGTATTCCATTTTTGATGATACTACTCTTCTTAAATTCATACACTAGATCAGTCATCCTCAATTGGCAGACTGTGGTCCCGATCCGGACCTTTGCTTCATTCCATCCGGACCGCGAGACGTAGCCTAATAAACTATTTAAAACTTTTGACTATTTTGGTTGTTTAAAGTGGTCATATGACATGGCTAAAATGAATATTATTGTTTGTTTTAGATGTATTGCACTGTGTATACACGATTTACACAAGGTTCAAAAACGCTGTATTTTCCACATACCATGCATGTTTGTATCTCCTCTTTGCCCCGCCTCTCTGAAACGCGCTGATTTTTTACAAAGCTCATTGCTCAGAAAAGCGAGGTGTGCTATGATTGGCCAGTTAACCAGTGCGTAGTGATTGTTGGAATACTGCAAGCTTGTGACGGAAATGTGAAGCCTCTTACCATATTTGGAACATCAGGTTCCAAAGCAAGTTTACTGACAGGTACGCCCACCTTACTTGCGTAATCCATTTGGGCGGTCTTAGTCAAATCATACCACGAACTGACGTAGATTTGTGGGGTTGTGGTTACACGAGGCGTTTCAGGCAGGTCTGGGTGAGCATTCGCTTTTAGATAGAATGCATCTTTTGTTCCGACACATTAATTTTTGCAATTTTACGTGTCTAATACATGCACGGGCGACACACCAAAGACACAGAAAAACACGTATTCGCACCATATGACCCCTTTAAATTGTGCGTCTACACAACGAAGAATCACATCACACGCGCTCTCATGTATGTACATGTATGTAATTGAGCTTTTGCCGCTATATCCTCTAATATCTTTATCTAGAGCCAAGCGCGCTTCATTTGAACCCTTTGCGCGCGCTGCTTCTCTCCCACCAAAGACGCATGAAGAGCAGCAAACACGTGCTTATTTTAACAACAGTAGTGCGGACACGCAGAGCAGGTAAATGGACACACAGCGGTAAACAAAATGCAGCAATATTAAAGCAAATGTATCTGTCAGTCTGTTTGCTATTTCTCCAACCTTTCAACCAGATTTGTGATATTTTATGAACCATAACGTTTTTATCTACATTTAGCATTAGCATTATTGATCAGCATGTAAACATTTGTGACCTTCTGAAAACCCTGGCTAATGTCTCATAATCTAATTGATTATTAGATAACCATCAAAGATTAATTTCAAGCATTAATTTCACTAAGATTTTAGCATTATTCAGTCAATATTTGAAGATATTGTTATATTTTTTTCACAGAATATTCTGTAGGACTTTTGCTGGGTTTTCACAAGCAGGGTCACATTTTGTAATGAACAACGTTCTAATTAAAAAATTATGTAAAGATAGAAGTAGTTCTGTTATGAATGGCATGGAAGGCTAATTTAGTAAGTAACTTTGTTTTCTGTTTATGATGAGCATTTTAATTGTTACATGTTTTATTTATTTACAAATATGAATTATCCGACTTATTAAGAGGGAATTCCCCTAAAGCCACACAGCCTACAATACATACATACTGCAGTGTTTCCCCTAGGTTTACGGCTTTGGGGGGGGGGGGGCTGCGGTCTCTATATTTTTTTTGCGGCGGAGGTCCGGACAATACTTTTTTAAATAAATAATGTTAAATCAATCAATCTAATGTTTTATCAGGCCATTTACTTTATATTCTTATAGCCACAGTCTGTATGAAACATAGAAGGTCTGGTAACTGAGAAAATGTGTTGTAGGCTCTGGTGCTGAAGCGAAGTCCCAGTGGTCTATTTTAATATAAAAAAAAACTACTGACAACAAAATGTAACAACTAAAATAAATATATCATGAGCAGGAGTTCTAACAAAGTTACTAACAGCCTTTCCATGCCATTCATACTAGAACTGATTCTAAATATTCTTTAAAATTAAAACATGATTCACAATGAAATGCTCTTAACATGCTGATTATTTATGCTATTAATATCATAAATGCTAAATGTAGATACAAGACGTTATGTTTTATAATCTGTCACAAACCCATATAGCAAACAGTAAACTGACTGACAGCTAAAAATACTTTATTACTGCTGCATTTTCGTTTACTTAAGCGTTACAGAAAAAGTGTCCATTTATTTACCTGCTCTTGGTGTCTTTGGCGGGAGAAGCAGCACTCACGGAGCGGAAAGGGTTAAAATGAAGTGCGTTTGGCGCTAAATAAAGATATTGGAGGATATAGAGGCAAAATACAATCAACATACATGTCTCTGAGTGCGCGTGATGTGTACATCTCAGTTATGTAGACGTGCGCCGCTGCTCAATTTAAACCACAGAAATAGTCAGATTTTTTTAATGGTTCATTGTGTCTCGCGGTCCGGATGGAACGAAGGATAAGCTGGGTGAAAACCTGTCATAAGGTGGTAACTGGACTGTTGCTTGTCAGGGGCAGGGCATGAGTATTTTCACCACCTTGGGAGCGTTTAAAAACGCATTTTTTTAAATCTGCTTTTCAGGTGGTTGACGCGACATATTTTCCCACACGCTCTCTCTGTCCGCTGGTGAAAGTGCGCTTACCTGTGTATGTGCGCGCATGTGTCTGTGTGTGCGCGCGCTTCGGGTCGGAATTCGATACAGAGAGCAGAGGAGAATTGTAAAGGCGCGACCACATAGAAACAGAAATGACATGCCGCCATGTAAATAAGATTAATAACATACTGCTATTTAGTTTGTTTAGTACGAGAACAAAGTATAGACATGTTATATAGGAAAGGTAGCCTTAATGACTTCTCTTGTGATCTAACGCTACATAAAAAATAAAATTAACTTGACCTCCAAGGGGGTGGGAGGTGCCGTTGGAGAGGCGGGGCGCCCCCCCCCCAAGGTAATGATAGGGGAAGCACTGTACTGTGCATATCAAAATATAAAATATATGTCCTGATAAAAGATAATATCTTTTATACTGTATAAACAGTATATCCATCTTGGCTAAATTGATTAAATATTTATTTATTTTCAAAAAACATATTGTCCGGACCTCCGTTTGGAAGAAAATATAAAGACCGGACCTCTTGGAACTTTAATTGAATACCCCTGCACTAGATGGTTGAGTACATAGTGTATAGTATGTAATTTCGGACACAGCTTGGGTTATAATTCATAGACTTTTGTATCATTAAGCAAGCTAGTCATATACACAGAACAAACTCAATGGAATAAAAATGCTGTAGGAGTTTAATGGTGATTTATGATAGGGAAGGGACACAGTTAACAGGGAAAAATCAGTTTGTGCAGTGCTGATATAGAGATAAGATGAGATAAGAGATAAGATGGTGAATAGTGAGTACACTCTAAAAATGGCTGGGTTAAAAACAACCCAATTGGCAACCCAGCGCTGGGTAAATATTGGACAGAACACATGCTGGGTTAAAGTAACCCAGCACACTGGGTTACACATTTTAACCCAGCATGCGGAGTTATTGAAAAAACCCCAAATGTAGTCATTTTAACTATTCATGTGTTTAATTCTGGGTTATTCTTGCTGGGTTATTCTTAATTTCTCCTGTGCTTCATTGTCAATCAAGACAATTGACATTTATTTAAAAAAAAATCATTTTTATTTGACTGTAAAAATAATTGTTAATAAAAATTTAAACTTTTACAGTCAGTAGCAGTAATATTTATAGATTTGCTTAAATAAAAGAAAATTGTTAAATTATAATAAATAAAAATGTTTCATATCAAACATTAACAAGCATTATAAATAACATGTTAATAAATAACATTATAAATAACTAATAAACATTTTCCACAATATGTAGCAACAAATGACAATTAATAAAAATAACTAAATAAATAAAAATATGGCTAATATCAAACATTACCAGTATAGATAACACGAATGAATAAAATTCTGCACAATTACATGTTGCAACAGACCTATGTCACATGTCAATTAGAACAATTATCAGTGAATTATTAAAATCATTCATGAATCAGTCAAATTTGAATTCTGAATCAGTAAAAACATTAATGTGTAAATGTATACTTTCACTGTATTTAAATTAAACGAATACAGATATTAACAAAAACATCAAGGAAAAAAATAAAAGTTAAGTTATTCCTCAGCAAGCAAAGAGCAGCGAAGAAATCGAATAGCAGATGATTCATTCCCCTTCATTTGAAAAACAACAGTCTGGAGAAATTCCCAGGTAGAAGCGCATTGCCTGGGAAAGTTAACATCAAACACATAAAATGCGTTGAAACATACATCAACAGCTGAAAGCAGCGTGGTTTGTTCCAGAACTTGTCCATTCAAAATGACAAAAGCCTGAGATATATGCCGGATGTTTCCCATGGCGGAACAAAATGAAAGGGCTTCGTTAATTCTGTCTGGTGAAGAAATTCCACCACGTTTGGTCCAATCTATAAAGAAGAAAACCAAATGATAAAATAACAATACTCCGATACACTTAGCACTGTGTCTTGACATCAGGTATATATGCAAGTAATTGAAATGTTTGGTTTAAAACGGAGGGAGCAATATAATTGACTGGCCGCTTAATGTCCAGAGTGGACTCCGAGAGAGGCGTTCCTGAACCGGGAATGCTGGACCGCGCTCGCGGGGCACTCGCCGGTTTGACTCACTTTTAGTTCAATTCTCACTAAAGTTCATAGACTTAGCTTACATGTGATGGGGTTAACTAAAATTGTATTAATTCGCAGTGTCGCGCATCTTAACAGGACTATGCGAGTCAATTTATGTAATGGCGATCTGAGGTAACAGTTGCTGGTCATCTAAGTTACATCACTAATGTTAGTTAAGACACTGTTGCCTTGCAAAATGTTACAAATTCTGCTCATTTCAATAAATATTTACTTAAAACGTAAAAAACGTACCTTTAAATTGCTCCAACCAGTGGCTTTGCCCCATTGTTCTTTATAAAAATGAAAGTTGCGTAGTACACTCAACGTCTTCAGGGCGGGAAGCGTGTGAGCCTCTTCAAACAACCCAGCGGTGGGCAAAAACAACCCAGCACATTAACCCAGCGGGTTTAACCCAACACCTGGAAAACTAAAACTACCCAAAAAGTGTTTAACATGTGGAAAAATAACCCAAAAAAACAACCCAACGGACTCAACCCAGCGTTATGGGTTAAAAAATAACCCAGCCATTTTTAGAGTGTAGGATCAAATACTTATGGCCATATTTTTCAAGAGTCCACAGATTTTTTTTGTGGGCTTGACACATTGGGGGTTAATTCTAATGACACTCTATTGCCAACATTTCCAAACACGATTTCCAGACTGCACATGTCACATATTTCATACTTTACATTGTGGTCCATATTTAGACTGTAATACGCCCTTTTCACAATGACGTCACTTAACTTCCACCTTTTTGCAAAGCAGTGTATCATAACATCCGTCTTGCAACAAACAAGAAGAAGAAGAAGAACTTCTGTTTTGCCGTCGCGCTGGAAACAGTGAGAAAAAAAACTGACAGAACATGTATTCAAGTACTTATCCTAGCACCTTCGCTAACACAAAAAGAAAACAAAACACTTACCTTCATAATCAAACAGGTACTGTTCAACGAAGAATTTGTATCCTTTCTCTAGCTTTGATCTTGTCGTTAGCGAAAATTTGTCTGCAAGACGTTGTACATCATCTAGACGTATTTGTGGCAGATGTGCAAGCCACTAAGTAAACTCCATTCTGAGGCGCTAGCGGAAGTAACTTCTTCTTCTTGAGTTTTACTGGCGGTTGGCAAATCAGCTTATAGGTGCATTACTGCCACCTTATGAACTGGAGTGCTAGCGGAAGTAATGATACACTGCTTCGCGGCAGAACGGAAGATGCGTGACGTCATGTGAAAAGGGCGTATTCATAAATATATAGTTCATATATTTTATCACCTGTTTCTCAGCAAGGCGTGATGCAATTTTTTTTGACAGAATGCAGAAGATGAAATCATGATGGAGATCTTTCCCCTTATCAAGTGATATATGATATATGAGAGATATATTATATAGGGAACTGATAAGGTATACATTTCGAATGTGCAAATATGTTACACGGGTTACTGTGAACACAATAAGTGTCTGATGAGCATTACACAGTACAGAGAAAGAGAATAAAACTGTGTATGTTAATATTCAGTAAAATGCTGCAATCCTGAAACATCCTGAAATGCAGGTCTTGTATAGGAAGCTTTCTGTTTCCAAAGTAATGCCTTTAAATGATTTGTTTTAAGACTCAGTTTCAGCTTTTTGTGACATCACTGTCCCTTTCATTGGCTGATCCTGTGTGTGCAGCTGTCTGTGCTGTTAGCTCTTCCCATCGGTTTTAGTGTGTGGGTTTAGTCAGTCTTTCATTTGATGTTTTCGTGGTTAGAGAAAGAGATCATTAAACACATATTGACCACTTACTGTATACTCGTCATAATGGATGACAAAGTATTAAAATCGCTTTCCTCTCTTTATTTTTACTTCAGCATGTACACTTACAATCAGTTGAAGCACCTGAATTAAATGGATAGTTCACCCAAAAATTAAAATTCTGTCATCATTTACTTACCCTCAAGTAGTTCTAAACCTGTGCAAATGTCTTGGTTCTACTGAATGTTTGCAACCAAAGCATTGTCTTCCATAGTTGGACAAAATGAATGGTAGTCAGTGGTTTACCAGAACTCTTTGGTTTTCAACATTCTTCAAAATATCTTAAAGTAATAACAAAGAAATATAAACAGGTTTTTATGTATTTCGTTAGTTTTCAGCTTTTGGATTGCGTTATTATTGGGTCCTTTAAAATGATTTGACAACAGATTGCTGAGGGCAGTAATGCAATAAAATTGTATTTGATATTTTCCCTTGATAGTACTAGGAGTCTCTATTGCCATTGCAGTCACAACCTGAATCGTTACATTCCTTATGATTCCTGTCCCAATAGTGTAAGTTTCTTTTCAGGGTGTGACATTGTGGTGCATTTGGTGATTAAAACAACAGCCGACAATGGAATCTTTTAATATCACTCCCAGAGCAGAAGAAAACAGTATCACAACATTTAACAGGCACTATCTTTTTCAGGAAGTATAAACTTAAATCATCCCTGCGACACAATAGAGCTCAGTTATTCTTTGGGAAATGTCAAGAATTCCTGACCCATTGCTGCCACAGTAAGTTAAGATACAGAGGTTGGTGTTTTCTATACACTTAAAACGATGCCACACAGAGTCTGAGTTTTGCTTTAAACATTCCGATCATGAGGCTTCACAACACAATCCTCATTATGACGCCCAGACAGCAGCCTGCCAATCTTTGAATGAAATTACAGAAACCAGATGTGTGCTAGGGATGCCAGCCACTTTGGAGTCTCAGATTTTGCTGAAAATAAGTTGTTGGTTGCAGTCTGTATTCTATTTTTAGAGAGCAGATGGTGTTGGATGAACTGCTTGGCTTATATGATTTTCTCTGTTATCTTTTTCCCATCGTATGCAGCAGTTCACTGGGTGCAGTGTCAGATGCCCTGCGGTGCCCAGTGTTGCTGAGTGACAAGACCTTCAAAATACTTTAGTTGGCTCAGAGGTAGATTGTTGTGACTTATGATGTAACCAGTATTGAATATGTGAAGTTGTAATTACAATGTTTTTATTGGATTGTATTTCACGGTGTTTAAATAAATGTAATGGATGTGCATTTGGATGATCTTTAGGTTGTATTAGCATGGTCATGAAATGTTCACAGAATGGAAAGTTGGCCCTGTTGTTTGTTTTGATGTGCTCGTGTTTATGTTTGAATAAACCCTTATCTGCTTAATATACTGTATGAGCTCCAAAACGACTTGGAGCTCCTCCTTACTGTTGTCATCTGCAGTTTTACAATGCTATTTTTAGCTCCACATCAGCACAAAGGCATGTTTTATATTCAAAAACAGTATGTACTCTGCTATCAAAATGTCACCCTGCTATATCTAGATGCCTTTTAATAGTCTCTTTCTTCTATCTCGCACTACAGATCTGAACATTTGTTGCTTCAGATTTATAAACATTATAAATAATAAAAAGACATTAAACTTCTAGGGCTATACAGATGTTGGTAAAACCCCCTCCTCTCTAATTGAGTAGGATATGTCTACACCCTACTAATGAGGAAAGTTTCCTGTTGGCTGTTTTCTGCTTCCTCCCTTATGCTTCATTTAGCAGCTTCACAGAGATTGGAGACCAGCTGCTATCTCTGAAAGTGACTGTTAAATACTGACTTAAACATTCCCAATATCAATGAATGGGATTAGTTTAGTGTTCTGCTTCAGATAATAAGTCTTGGCAATTTTAAAAAAGATAGCCAGGCATCAACCCATCTGAGGAATGACTGGCTGTTATTGTCAGAAATTCCTAGCAGCAGTCAGATTAAATCTTTCTAACGGTGAAGGAATAGCTTTAAAAGTAGCAGGAAATTTAAAGGCATCATGAATATACACATAAATATGTGACTATGAATTTGGAAACCTCTGGCATGGTAGGGGAATATTTTGTCCTCTAATCTGTAATAGTACTCTAATGGTGCGTTCTCACCAAATGCGAATGAAGTGATTTGCGTGAGTAAATTACATACAAATTCAATGCAAAGACGCAAATAGACGATGCGAATGACACGAATCAGGCGGCACGATTGCCACAAACACCTCTTCTGCGCAAGTTGACAAATTTAAACTCAAGCGAGAAATTCACTCGACGAGTTTGACACCCATTGTTTGACACGTGCGGACACTCCCCGTCATGCAATGCTTTTCTCGTCACTCGCGCAAAAATAACAAACTATTCCCGCAAGTAATAAAGAGCGAGGGATGTTTCACATTTGGTGTTAGAGTACATAACTAACTATTTTTAAGGTCCTACTTTGGTGTATGGAGTGTCCAACAACAAGTTTATGTACATAGTGTAAAAAAACTATTATTTCATAATAATAGGCAGTTATTCTTACCTTACTTCTTGACTAAATCGCAAATGATTCATTCCGCGATTCACCTGTAATCCCCTCCTTTCCGCTAGCCTAGTCTGACGTGATTGGTCAGATGGTCTAGTCTGCTGTGATTGGTTTACCGCAAATGAGGCTCACGAGCTACAGTGTTTGGGGGAGAAGAGTGAAGTTTTCGCAGGAAGTCCTAGCAAAACGTAGGCGGGGACTATATGTAGTGACGTACATCCGCGGTGGTTCGCGAATCGGACTAGGGACGACTCGTTTGCGTGATTCAGAGTCGACTCCCTTTTTTCCAAGCCAATAACTTTGTTATTCATTCACCTTCGGATTTACAACTTGGCAGACTGCTTACTTTTAAACACGGCAACATTACACACTGCATGAAATGTAATTTTCATGATCTCATGTTATGTACTCTTTAACACAGCATAATGGTGGGTCATAGCTAACGACAGTAATCAACTCTGTAATCAAAAATGTCCCGAGCCAATTCACAAATATCAATACTGGGAGTTGTTCAAGGCAATTTTAAACTGATCGGCTTTATTAAGTTTTACGTTAGCTGTCACACAAGTATCTTAAATGGAGAGCACAAGTTGTGAATAAGTATGCGGCTAAACTGTGCATTGTGGAAATACAAAAACAGCCACATGTAATGTCTGCAACACGAGCATTTCACGAGACATTATCAACAGGGCCTTGTTCTGCGAAATCTTTGATTAATTCAGTCTTTTGACTTAATAGACCAGTATAAGCAATTGTAATAAAGCTCAATAAAACGGAAGGAAGAAGGCGGGAACCGGCGAACAATCAAACACTTTAATCAAAAATAAATAAACAATAACCAGCAGCAAAACAGGCCGGCAGCCCCTCACGGACGACTGCCGGCCACACGAACATAAACAAAACTTAAATGTCCGGGCCCGGTCCTCTCTCCCCGTATTCTCCTGCCGTTCGTCCTTTTATGCTTCCGATCTCCTCCGTGAGAGATACGAGGCCGGTGTGACGCCCAGCTGACACTCATTATCAATCGCGTCCCGGCCTCGCTTCCTCCTCCCACGGCTCTCGTCACGCCTCCCTCGTCACAATATTAATGTAACATTTTCCGAGACTGAAAATTATTTTTTCCCCCTGAAAATCATGTACCAAGCCCACTTTACACTAATTAAAGATTCTTTAACTTTTAAACTTTTCTGGTATAATGTTTATTTGATAAACAAATTAAAGATGTTCTTCCAGAGCAACCCAGAAAGGTGTTCTCAATAGCCACAAGTCTAACAGGTCTCCAGACAGCAGTCGGCTTCAAACATTTTGCTTTTGTTCCTTACACATTCATAAATATCTACATCCAACATCAACAATGTTTTGCTAATAGCAGTAAGTGAATGATCATGACAGAAAGACAGTACTGTACTGGATTTTAACTGTTAACTGCTGCGTGTGTAGCTGAAGTGGTTCTACCAGAGGAAATTATATTTAATTTATTGGCTATAATATATCGGCCTGAAGTTTGTTATCGGCCGATACCGATAACATAAAAAATGACCATTTATCGGCCGATACCGATATGGACGATAATTTATCGTGCATCCCTATTAAAAATTATAATGCGTAAAACAGACAAAGTTCAGCTAATGTACGTTTGTCGATGGATACAGATTTAATACGTACAACAAATTAAATAACGTAGACAAATTTCAATAGGATTGACGTATGCTGTACAGTCATTTATGCATTCATCACCCGGGTGTTGTGAGCACGCGAGTGCAGCTGAGACCTGAACAGCACATGTTGCTGTTTAAACTACACTCATTCAAGCCTTGCCAATTTAAACATTTAAGTGCAAGATGATGCATAAGAAAACTTGCTTGCGTGCTGTGAGAAGATCCGAAGCGCGCATAAGGAAAGTCTCAGACATGGCGCAAATATTGAGTTGTCTTTGAAGCGCTTAAACGGACAAATTCACACACGAAGTAGGTCAACATGCCCCTCTTGTCGAGTATCTTAACATAGTAGGTTATGTCTTAAGTGAACGGACGAAACAGACGAAAAACAACGCATGTGTACAGTATCAGTGTACTGGATCGGTTTCATTCCTCTAAAAGCGACAGCAGCATATTCCTGCTGTCTGTTAAAAGTCAAGGAAATCACTCACTGCTTGTGACTCAATAGCTCCTGTAACTTAAATTATGATTCATCTTTATTTAATTTGTACATATGCAATGTTATGTTTTATTTGATTACTTTAATCCATTTCTATCTTAAAAGGTATATATACAGTATCTTATTTTATTTTCTGCTTTGCTCTGTTGTTTTATTGGTGCTGTTACTTGTAGCTTGATTATTTGTTCTTATTTTTATTTGCCAGTAGTCCCTTTTCCCTGAACATAGCACAAACCGAACCGAAACCGTGACCATAAAACCGTGACACAAACCGAACCGTGAGTAATTTGAACCGTTACACCCCTAGTAGGTAATGATGTATTGGTGAACGTTAATCAGTTTAATCTATACAGAAAATCAATTTAAAATGATGGAATGACAAAATGACAGGCCTTCGACTGAAAACTAGTTTACTAAAGAGGCTGGAGCAAAAATTGACAAGTCAGATGTTTGTTGTATTTCTCACAGGCCCTCTAAGCTAAAGCCAGATGTTGCGATAACGTTTGTTTCTAAACTTGAACAAATGATACCACTGCTCTGTTCCTGGATGTGTTTCATCACAACACATTCACCACCTAACAATGAGCTAACAACTACCTCCAGGTAAACACCATTTGTTTAGTGCTAAAATACATGGTTAGCTAGCACACAGGGGTTGTATGTAAAGCGTGTGTGGCTGTCTCTTGAGTAGCCCTCACCATGGAGAAAAGCTCTTGTTATTGTCAGCACTGGACCATGAGCTGTTCAGCCATTATTAATTCACTGGGTCCTCAGAGGTGAAACGAAGGACTCGGTTTGCCTTTATGAGATCTTGTGACTGCAGCGTGAACTATTGCAGAGCCTCTCAATGAGAACGAAAGAGGGTGAGAAACACAGATATGGTTAAAGACACCAATAATCTTGGTTTTCTGGTTTCTGATTGTACGTGATTAGAGGATGTAGTTAGAATTTAGTAGAAGAATAAATGAGTTAAACCTACACCAGGGCCCGTATTTATCAAGCTTCTGAGAATTACTCACAAGAACAATGCTAAGAATTGTTAGTTAGTTAGTTATAAAAGTTAGTTATAAAGTAGCTCAGTCGTAATTTAAGTGTAGGACTGAATCTTAAGTGTCAGGTGTAATAAAATTCAAAGTAGGGAAGGAAGGAGGCGGGAACCGGCAAACATTTACAATAAACAATAAAAATAAACAAACAATAATCCAGAAGTAATAATCCACATAAACATAAACAAAACTTAACATGTCCTGGCCTGGTCCTCTCTCGCCGTATACTCCTGTCGCTCGTCCTTTTATTAGGGATGCACCGAATGTTCGGCCACCGAATATATTCGGCCGAAAATAGCAAAAAACGCATGTTCGGTATTCGGCCGAATATGTGAAATGGCCGAATAATTTTACCGAACATGACTCGAGAAACGATCAACTAGCAACCAGCGGAGAGAGAGAGAGAGCGAGAGAGAGAGAGACGTGCGCTTTATTAATGCCGCAAACATTTTGGCAGTGTGTGTGTGGAGCATTTTAAGGTGTCAGAGAAAGACGCCGCACGGAAGTAAATTTCCGAATGAAAGCGTCTTTACCGGTCGGTAACTTGTGGCTATTTCAGACGGGAGCGGGCTGTCTGACAGTAGCCCCGCCGCTCGCGACATCCTTTGACATCATACAGTGGTCGCGCGCACACAGTTCCCTGTACTAAACAACTTGTCAAAGTATGTTCTGTGCATCCCGGCCACGAGTGCACCAGATAACAGTCAGCTTTTGTGGGCGGAGTTTGCAGGAGAGACGTGAACTGATATGGTTGTCAGTCAGCATCAGTCAGAATAGCTTGCGTTCGATGTTTTTTTTTCTTACAATCATTTTGCAACGTAGCCTATAATAATCCAACAGTTTTAGTTTATTCGTATTTTTAGTTATAGGCCTAATGTGGAATGACACTTTTTAATGAACTGTTTTGTTGTAGGGGTACAGAGTAACTTACATTACATTCTTTTACCAGTCAGTTATAGGCCTAATTAATATAGGCTATTAAATTTTTTGTTTTAATGTATTTTGTTTTGCTCAATTTTATATTAAGTTGTATTGTATTTTATTGAAAAGCAAGACAAATTTTTAAAAGCAAATTTTGACTATTCAGTTTGTGCAATAGTGAAAAAATAGCTTAATAAATAGAAGAAATGCAAAAACCATATTCGGTGTTCGGTATTATTCGGCCTTCGGCCAAGTGTTTCACATCATGTTCGGCTTCGGCTTCGGCCAAGAATGTTAGATTCGGTGCATCCCTACCTTTTATGCTTCCGATCTCCTCCGAGAGAGATGCGAGACCGGTGTAACGCCCAGCTGACACTCATTATCACTCGTGCCACCGGCCTCGCTTCCTCCTCCCACAGCTCTCGTTACGCCTCCCTCGTCACATCAGGCTTAGAGATGATTTATGACTCTTTGCTGTGCCGCAAACGGGTTTTTTGATGACGACATTGGCATATTTAAGAATAAGTTTATATTCAACACACATATGACAATAAAAACTTTTCAAGATAATACATTATGATATAGACATTGGAAATGGAAGATAAACACGTTTCCACCATTTCTTAATTAAACCGGTGCTGAAATTAGTTTTTATTTGTATTTAAAGCAAAACTGCTGGACTAAAGGAATGTTATTTTCAGTATAAATATTTTCTTGCATGTGAAATCACACATACAATTGAGAACAATACAGCATAATGAGAACGTGCAACAGTACTGATGATCCGTAGAGCATAACTCGAATGCGCGCAGCATTAATGACATGTACGGACTGTTTGCCTTTTATCTTGCACACAAAGAATTTTGTTAAATGTATAAATTTGATTATGAAAAATGACGTGTATGTTGTTTCATTAATAAATGCCTTTCGCAAATTCATACTTTAAAAAAGTGCCAGTGCCACCCGCAATTACGCCTATGAGGGGGAGTTCTGAATTTATGCGTGTATAATGTGGAATGATACGGTTCCATTGGCCAATCCCTCTGTCCACCACATGTCTCTGTCTCCTCAGCGCCATCACAAGCCCGTAGTGGCAACTTTTAAGCACTTGAGAGACCTCTCAAGCTGTCTTAAATAATTGGGAGAGTGATTCTTAGCTTTAAGAAATTTGATAACTTGCTTTTATACTTAAGTTTGGAAGTAGGAGTAAATTTCATGAATTCTCAGCACTTAAGACTAAAATGGCACTTTGAGAATCTTGATAAATACGGGTGCAGGATGATTGCTACAGAGGAACTATACAGTTTTACAGAACAGTTTGACTTTGAAACTAGCCTTGGCATGTATGTCTACCTGCTGATCTCATGGCAGTCAGTCACTTCCACTTTTTCACTGTGCCCTCTGTGTGAGCTGATACCTCACCTCAAAGTCACATTCACCGGCGTTAACTCAGAGACGATGTCAGGTCCATTAATCACCCGCGAGTTGGCCGCATATCTCTTTGATAGCCGTTTCACACAACACAATCAGCATCTCTTGCTCAAATGCAAATGTGAATGTGGGAGGAGGTGATGTAAAGTGTTGGGTGGTTATGGGAGGGTTATTTTAAGGGGCAAACTGGATAAGAAAGGCATGAACATCATTGTCATCCATTTATGTCACTTTTATGTTATTAATAAACATATTTCCCCATCTCCGTGAAAGTATGAGCAATCCAGCTGTCATCCTGTGATAGCAACTTGACGGGGGTGAGGGGGGGTTGACTGCAAGGCCATTGAGATGCAGTGTGTGTGTGTTTGTGACTGATCATGGCTTTTATCTTCTGCCTTGTTAGCCTTTGTTGCTATAATGACAGAAACCCCCCCCCACATTCCTTTAATCCACCTTCAGTCATTTTAATGGGACAGTTTCTATCCAATAGGCTGTGGATTTATTCTCCGCTTCCAGTCCTTGATCAAATTGTGGTCATGGCCTGTCTGCTGGTAAATGACAGCAATCTCTTCAGCTCCTTGTGACTGCGTCTACCTCAACAACATCACTCCTGACATCTGCTTTATTTTTCTTATCACGTGCTGTAAAGTACCGTTTAGTAGTAAAAGCATCCCAGCATCTATTAAACACTGAGCACTTATTGCATTTATGAGCTGCACAATTTTATTTATTGACAAAAATGGTGTTATTTGTGTTGTGTAAAGATCTGCCCCCAACGTATACATACAGTAGATGTGTGTACCATGCTGTGATTTATTGAACGTCTCATGTTTGACCTGAAAACAATAAAGATGCATAGATGAGACCCGGTTGCATGTGGAAACCAATTTTTGCTAGAAAGCTTTGAGTGAAGCACTTTGTTTTTCCCTCCAGCAGGAAGTTATAAGGATGATGTATAGCTGTTATAGAAATATACACTAATAAGTTTCTTGTCCAAAATATGCTTTCTTAAAATTTTTGACTGGTTGTTTGTTTTGTCAGTGTGCAGTGTGTTCACATCGCAACCATCGTATCATCATTTCAGGGTTTTAAACTAGATTTCAAGGTTCACATCCAGAGAGCATCTGTCATCGGCATGACAACAGGTGGATTACACTGGCCCGTTTTAGCTCAGAGGTCCTGTTGTCTTACCGTCAAGGGTTAAAAGTGAGCCAGTGTTGGAAATCCTGTCCCAGTAATCCAGTCGTAGAGAGAGAGCCTTTCTACATCCATACACAGCTGTTTCAGAATGAGATTGGCTTGAATTAAAGCCCGGGTTTTGGTTATCCGGATTTAATGTCAGGAATCAAGCCAGCATGCTGTGACAGGATGCCAAACCAAATATTCCCAGTTCATAAAATGTGACGATGTTCGTTTGTGTGTTAAAGTTTTCATTTGGACTCATTAGACTGATGCTGCTTGTATTTTTACCGCTTATCATATTATTTCTGGCTTTGATTCCATTTGTGACATTAACTCTGATTGTCTCTGTGCAGTTGGTCGGGGGGCAGTTTGACCTGGAGATGAACTTCATCATTCAAGAGACGGAGAGCATCATCTGCATGGTGGAGCTGCTGGATAAGTGTGACTCCACGTGCCAGGCGGAGGTGTGGAGCATGTTCACGGCAGTGCTGAAGAAGAGTTTACGTAACCTGCAGGCCTGCACTGAGGTCGAACTCATCCAGCTTGTGCTTCAGCGCATAGACCAGGTGGACGCTATGATCGCAGGTGTGTGGAATGGGGGATGCAAATCTTAAGGCACCACATGATATTTCAGTTACAATTCGATACCAGTTTATTTCGAGTCACGATTCAATACCAGTTCAATCTGGTAAAACAAATTTGGTAGCATCTCAATATTTTTTGCAGCTTTTGAGAAGATGTATTGTGCATACATGTCTGGTTCGACTCAGCAGTAAAAACAGATTTATTTATATTTATATAGTTCAAGCTTTGTCGTACATCGACATGTGCAGCTTTTTCTTATTACTAAGGGCTAATTTAAATATACTCCCTTACTTAAAGGGGTAGTTCACACAAAAAAATATTATCCCTAATTTTCTCATGCTCATGCCATCCTAGGTGTGTATGACTTCCTTTTCTCAGCCAGACACAATCAGATTTACATTAGATAATATCTTGTCTCGTCCTAGCTTTATAATGCCATTGAACGTTTCAAACCTCAACAAAGTGAATCCATACATCATAAACGTAATCTGTATCCAGTGGGTTAATATGGCATAAGGATTATAAATGATCAATCATATATTTTGGGAACTATTCCTTTAATCTTGGTATTGTTCATTAGACAGTTCTGGAAAGAAGTTGTCATTACACAATCTCATGCACTCAGCTGATGGGTCTCTATCATTGCTCAGTCAGCGTGTAGTTTAGACTGGCAACACTGACACATAGCAGAGCAAAGATAGCGCTAATCAACCACAATGCTCAGTTAGCCGTGTCTGTGGTTTCTAAATAAAGATTTTATAAAGATTTCTTTATAGAGACATCATATAAAGGACCCTTTACATTGTGAATATGCCATTTTTGTGATAGCATTGGCTTTGGACTGTACTGGAGCTCAACACAAGCGTTCAATCACAGGTGCTCATAGTCTTTCAACAACAGAACAGCTTTGCATGTGCTGAATACTTTAGAAAATGTGCTGAATGTTGTATCACATGCAAAACTGCTGTGCTGCTCTTTAGAGACTAACCTGAGCAACCTACACAATTGACAATAGTAAGTACGGGCAGAAGGTCATTATTGCAAAATAAACCTCAACATGGTGATCACAGTCTAATATTACCTTGAAAGAGATCTATGTTGCAATGTGCATGATCTTATACATGACTACCTGCCACATGAGTAATTTGACTAGTGCTGTCAATCGATTTAAAAAAATAATCGGGTTAATCACGATTAATCGCACATATACAGGGCTCGACATTAACGCTTGTCCGCTTGTCTGGGACAAGTGAATGTTTTGTATGGGCAAGTGAGAGAGAATTTTACTTGCTCGACCGGACAAGTAACTTGAAAAAAACAACAACAACAACAACAGTGCGACATATGTAGAATAATAAGAATATGTGCATTAGACAGAGCTACGTGTTTGTGTGAAGTGCGTTTGTCGTGGTTGTGCTTGTTTTTGTGTGACATTAATCAATGGTGCACCGCACTGACTCCATGTAACTAGATGCGGACGCGGAATCCTGTTATTTAAATGTCATCTGGCTGTTCTGCGTGTCTGAGTGAATTATGTGCACAGTTTAACATACAACACGAGTGATGGTCGAGGATTTATCTGCATCTGCACTGTATGAGGATATGAACACATTAATTCATCTCCAGTCAGAGTTGCTCTGAGAGTTTATTTTACGAGCATTTTACTGTTTGAGGGAAGCTATCGGCAAACACACAAAAGCGTCTTACCGAAGAACCGTCAAAATAAAAGTCCCGTTAAATTGAACACTCAGACAAAAAATACTGTAGTGTACTATAGTATTTGCTATGGAAAATTGTAGTGCCCTTGTAGTGAATTGATAAACACTGTAAACTATAGTAAAGTTCAAAAACACTATAGTATCTAAGAATTTTACTGCAGTTTACTAAAGTAAATACTATAGTATACTACAGTAATTTATGTGGACAAATATACCACTATTGTATAGTAAAAAAGGAAAAACACAAACGTAGAAATATTCAAACAAATTTAAGTAGTCTAAAAATGATATGGCCCTAATGTATCCATCTGTATGTAACATTAATGTCTTTTGTCAGTTACCTGTCTATTCATGATGAGCTGCGCTTGCATATTTTTTTTTAATGATGACAACAGACTATTTTTACTTGTGCTCCTACTGTTTGGCCTGTGCTACCAAACTTTAAACTTTAAACCCCTTTAAACCATTTGACAATGCTTAATGTCAAGCCCTGCATAACATTAATGTTTTAAAATATACTTTTACATTCTAATAATTTCACATTTAATCTTCAAATTAATGTAGAAACAACAGATTTCTTTAACAGCATATTTTTGAATGAAAGCCAACATTCTGATTTTAGTACTACAACTGATGAATCTATTAAATTGATTATTTTTTATTTATTTTAACGTCAATTATAGCCATTCAACAGTATAATTGAGAGCTATCATTAGGGATGTAATGATTCACTCAACTCACGATGCGATGCGATTCATGATTCTGATCTCACGATGCGATTTATTCACGATTTACTCACGATTTATTTTTACAAAATGAGTTGAAACAAATTAGAAATGAACAACTTCCCTTGCATTATTTCTTAAATGCTTCACGTTTCTTTGTATAATATTTTTTTTTATTTCAAATAACAAAACTAAACTGCAATTTTAAAACAAATTAATAATAGAAAAAGTATCTTTAATATAAACAAACTAATACTGTCTGTTAGTGTTGGGAGATATTCAATATAATCAGATCTATCGCCAGCCTTTGCATCGCCGATACACGATAGTATCGAGGGGTGGGGCAATTACGCATTTATCTATGACAAGCTGGATTTGTGGACAAAAACAGAAGCTTATGTGTCTAGAAAATGCTCATGTGTGACTGCAATTAGCATTCTATCAGAGTTTACCTTTTAAACAAGAGAAAGTAAACTATTGCTATAAGTCAATATCATTCATCCAAATGCGTCATTGATGCCCGCGTGCGCTGTTATTACTTGATTGCCAAATGGGAACAACTCGTGCGGTGGTTTTAAACCCTCACACGCATAGCAATTCCTGCGAGGAAAACCTCGAGTTTATCACATCACAAGGAAAACCCCGAGTTTTATCACGAGGAAAACCCTGAATTTTAGCACATCACAAGTTTATCGTGCACTGAAAACTGAAAGCCTGCACATTATAAACTCTCTCTGGCGCGAGGAAAAGCCCGAGCCGCGCGCATCACAAGCTCTCTCGTGCACTGAAAACTCAAAGCCCGCACATTATAAACTCTCTCTGGCGCGAGGAAAAGCCCGAGCCGCGCGCATCACAAGCTCTCTCGTGCACTGAAAACTCAAAGCCCGCACATTCTAAACTCTCTCTGGCGCGAGGAAAAGCCCGAGCCAAGCGCATCACAAGCTCTCTCGTGCACTGAAAACTCAAAACCCGCACATTATAAACTCTCTCTGGTGCGAGGAAAAGCCTAAGCCGCGTGCATTGCAAGCTCTCTTGCATGAAGAAATGCGCAATGCGCGTTTGTAATATTGATTTGCAACATATATTGGCAAACAGCCAACTATCGTCTAGGGAATCAGCTATCGCCGATAGGTCTGAGGATCGTCGATACACGATAGTATCGTCTATCGGAACAACCCTACTGTCTGTGCTTTTCTTGGATTTTTTTTGCATTTAAGAAATATCAGCATGCCCACGTTTAGGTTTGCAGTGAACATGGCGGCCCCTGCTGTTCAAAAAATGTGTTGCGATTCAGTTCACACTTCAACCGATTTTAATCGTCACAGATTATAATCGATTTTCAACCGGCTCACGGTGAATCGTTACGTCCCTAGCTATCATGTCTAAATACTGGTGCGCTGTCTGACAGAGATTCACTGACGCAGCCTTTAGCCTGTGACTGTATACACCAGACTGGACCTCACGTTGTGTTTTGCCACGTCCCACAGCTAGAAGCTGTCTATTTTCATTTAACTTATCAAAGCAACTGTTTCAAATCACGTTTAAGTGGTTTAAAAGCCTGTACACGAATAAGAGCGTGATTACATAATGTAACGCTTGACAAAGGATGACAAAACAAACAAATTCTGCGTTAATTGCGTTAAATATTTTTAACGTGTTAATCTGAAATAAATTAATCGTATGCGTTAACGTTGACAGCCCTAATTTTGACACAAGATAATAACTCCACATACTTGTGGGCAGGTATGTAAGGGAGAGGAATATAAAACAAATACAGTTTTGCAAATACAGCTTTGATATAAATAACCACAATAAGATAACTACTAGCCAGTTTAGTAACTGTGTCGAAATCCAAAGCCATAGTGTAAATATGTTTTTAATGCAGCATTCACCTCCTGTTTTGTGTGTGGGTTTGTGTGGTGTTTTACAGATCTGTTGGTGGACATGCTGGGTGTGCTGGCCAGCTACAGCATCACAGTAAAGGAGTTTAAGCTGTTCTTCAGTAAACTGAAAGGAGAACAAGGCCAATGGGTAATGATCTTCTCTTTCATTTCTGCTGTTCCAGATATTTTTTCATATAGTCAGTATGCCACAATGTCCAAAGACAAAATAATATTCTTGATCTAAATGCTATTTCTTGTTGCTGTGTGAATGTAAAATACATTTTACGATTTAATATGCAGTAGAGATGCACCTAAATGTACTAAATTTCTCCACTGATACGCCGATTATTCAGATTGTTATCCGCCGATGCCGAAACTGATTCTGAAGATTAAATTAATGTATTATTCGTAACTTTCTGAATGTTATTAATTCATATAATAACTATTAAATAGGGATGCACCGATATAAAAATTGGGCCGATAACGATAACCGATAATTCTTTAACATTGGAAGCTGATAACTATTATATTGGCCGATATACAGTATCTAAATATTAATATAAAAATTTCTAAGACTGAAACAAAAGGCAAAAAGTGGACAACTGCGTTTATTTGAAAAATTGTCTGCAGAAAACAAGGTAATATTTAGTTCTTTTTCCCCCCTTAAAATCATGTTTCAAGCCTACTTGTATAATGTTTATTTAATAAACAAATCAAAGATGTTCTTCCAGTATGACCCAGAAAAGTGTTCTGAATAGTCACAAGTCTAACAGGTCTTAAACAAGAAAGAATTCAGACAGCAATCTGCTTCAAACAGTATGCGTTTGTTCCTATAATTGACACATTCATAAATATCTACATACTGTACCTACATCAACAATGTTTTGCTAATAACGGTAAGTGAATAATCATGACTGAAAGACAGCACTGTACTGGATTTTAACTGTGAGGAGTGTGCAGCTGAAGTGGTTCAAACAAAAGAAATGATTCATGATCTATCGGCTATAAAATATCGGCCTGATTTTATTAAAGTTGCCGTAACTCAGATAGTTTCTGCAAATCTTATGTTAATCTTGTGTATTTACATAATAGTATCGTACCCTTCAAATATCCGTAGAGTCTTTAGTTTGATCACATTTATAAAAGACAGATACAGCTACGATTATCTCCAAAAATATACGACTGCGGGGGGGGGGTGAGATGGTGGGGGATGGGTGGAGGACGGAACTAAAGCACGTGCGCACCCATTGCCAACAAAACTCAGACATGACTCAGTTTCACTTACCACGTGCGGTTCATGTCCGACATCTTTTACCGCACCATATTTCAGTTTCAAATGATCTCCAATCCAGCGTTATATCCACCGTTTATATAACATCCATCACTGAAATGCTGTGAACAAACCAACACAGCTCAACTTCACTATCCCAAGAGTAACAAGCTGCAGCTGCAGGCCCACAGCTCAGCCAATCTTGATGGTAAGTGCGTCTTCCTATCGCTCGTCGGTTGACGCGTGGGCGGGCTATTTCTTTCGCCTTGCCGTGGGCGTGCTTTTCCGGGAGAATTGCCCAATAAGGGACTAAGAAAAGTTGTTACGTAACGGTTTTTCATGTTCCGAAACCTATACGAATCTTGCAGAGTGTATCGAGCACAGAAATACTACGTAATATGTCCAACTCGTTTTTTGACAAGTTGACCATGTCAAGCATGAGAAGACATTTAACATTGTAAAACATTCAGAATGCATGAAACACCGTTGCACATCCCCTTTAATGGTCCGATAACATTAAAAATGACCATTTATCGGCCGATACCGATATGGCCGATAATAATATATCATGCATCCCTACTATTAATATATCAAACTGGTGATGTTTCTTAACATTTTCTATATCAAAGTCATTGCATTTTCCTGTCTTCTTTTGATTGACAGGATATATCAGCCCTGATCATCGGCTGTTCATTAAGCTGATAGTATGAAAAATGTATTGACCGATACCGATTATTTAATAACTCGGTTATCTTTAATATGTAGTATTTCAAGGCGACACACAAAAAAGCAAAGACACAATTATTTCAGCTCTTCTCGGTCAGGTAGATGAAGGAGATGTTAGTGGAAATGAAGTAGGGTTTGATGCATTAGCCTGTGTCTCTGCACTAGGGACCAGTAGCAGTGCCATTGATCAGAACCTGCAATCAACATGTCAGAGAAATAGGACAGCGCGCCGCCATGCGTCTCTATAGCTCATAACCCCACAGGCAGAGACCATTATTATGACTCTGTTGTCTGATGTGCTTGGTCGTGATGGACCAAATACATCTCGGCTTGGGGAAACAATCTAGGATGGATTTACCTTTGGAAGATCGGAAGATTAGACAAGCAGTCTAAATCAAGATAACCTCATATGTTGAATTCAATCTCAAATTGAAGTCAATACCCCTACATTTTAAGTTGTTTTTTGTGTTCTTGTGGGTCTGTCTAAATGTTTTTGCTTTCTCTTAGCCACCCCACGCTGTCAAGCTACTGTCTGTGTTGAAGTCCATGGCTCACAGAAATGGCCCAGATTCGTTCTTCAGCTTCCCAGGGAAGAGTGCTGCGGTGAGACCCCGACATCAAAACAACAGTTTCAATCCTTCTGACTGTAACCTCAATCTCGATTATCACCTCCACCTCTTATAGTATATCCTGTGAAAACTTTTATTTTGAATTGAAAACGTTCTTATTGTGAACAGGATCAAATGTTCAGGCTTATTTCTTTTAAGTTAAATTGAAGAAAATATGTTTTATTAACCAACCAGTGATGTGACCCAATTATAAAGAGAAATTATCTAAACCTACCTTCAAGCAAATGCAAAATACTTGATACACGCATTGCATTGCACAGTACAGTACAGTACTTGTTCTATAGCTTAAATTATAGCCTAAAACGTGTAACTTTTTTCTCACACAAGTAAATATTTATTTAAAGATGTTTGTATATTTTATAACAAAATACTGAGAAGATTACAGAGAAAAAACTAAGAAAATTTTAAAGAAATGTATAAAGAAAAGTGTTGTGAGACTTCAAGCCAGGGAGTCATAAACAATGAATCTCTCTCTCTCTCTCTCTCTCTCTCTCTCTCTCTCTCTCTCTCTCTCTCTCTCTCTCTCTCTCTCTCTCCCCTTCCCTCTCTCTCCNNTCTCTCTCTCTCTCTCTCTCTCTCTCTCTCTCTCCCATTTACTCACACACACCCACACATGCACTGAATTGTTTCAATTGTTTCAATTTACATTAAGATACTTTGAAAGTCTACATCTTCTGAATTGCATTTCTTCATGCAGCGTAATGGCTTCAGATATCCATGTAGTCCTCTTTCACTTATTCAGGCATTCCACTAGACATGTGACATACGAAGGTTTTGCAGGAATGTTGAATACTCACAGGACGTTTTATCTGCTCTCAGGAATAAAGACGGCTGGGACATGTGCCCAAACGCTCATGAAACAAAAACCTTGGAGTTTAAGAATTTCGAGATAAGATTAATGTATCTGTTTCAATGAGAAACATATTTGTTGAATGAAACTGCGCTTGTGTTTTGGATAAAAACAATAAAGTCTAGTTGGTACGCTTGGATAACAGCTTATAAATATTGTAGACTTCAAGTGCTTTTCACTTCTGGAGGAGCATGCAGTCTATATGTACTAGGGGTGTAACGGTACGTGTATTCGAACCGTCATGAGCTGTCGAGGGGAAAATTCCAAAATGAAGTTGTCATTCCTATACCCTACTCCCTTCGAAGGGAAGAGCCCTTGTAGTTTAGACTTTGGAGTGAACAGGGCATTTACGTGCCATTATGTAGACGTTTGGAATGCGCTTGGCAAAGTAAGCGACGTAATTTCCTCATTATCTTCAGCTGGCATGTTCCTGTGACAACGAAGCATTGTGTCCGTCAGCAGATGTCGCTGTTTTAATGGCATAATTTAAGCATAAAACCTAATTGTTTGCAAATAAACATAAATTTTATATTTTCAAAAGTTTTTCAAATATGCTATATAATATATAAACACTAATATGTATAAAACCTTTCAAAATATAAAATGTATTGTTTTTGCAAACAGGTTTTATGCTTAAGTTATGCCATTAAAACAGCGACATCTGCTGAAGGACACAATGCTGCATTGTCACAGGAACATGCCAGCTGAAGATAATAAGGGAATTATGTCGCTTACTTTGCCAAGTGCATTCCAAACCGTTACACCCCTAATATGTACCATTTTCTGATGCATTGCAGATAGATGTCTTTGAAATGTTCCATCCACCTGCGTATGTTTTTGCATGTTTATATGTAAATTCAAACCATGCCGGTCATTAGTAATGTGTATGTGTTAGCCGTGCTGTGTTGTTGGTGTCCACTTGAGACAAAGCCAAAGGAAAGTCAGGAAATGCCGTGATTGGTTGCCGTTTAGTGTTTAGATGTTATTCCTGTGCAGCGAGGATGTTGGCTTCTGGAGAAAATTGCATTGCGTTTACCTTCCTTTTCATTCACAACACATTTAACAGGAAGTCTTCAGTGTACACACATACACACACATTCTTCCCAGGATGCCGTGTAGCGTATTGAGCACAATTACTTCTCAACGTGTGATCGGAACAAACATACAAACTGCACTTTTAATTTCACTTGTAGATTTTTATTGGTAAAGATCATGCAGTGTAATGACAAAACGTACAGTAACAGTCTGTGTTTATGTGTCATCAGGCCATTGCTCTTCCTCCCATTGCAAAGTGGCCACACCAGAACGGCTTCACCTTCCACACCTGGCTGCGCCTGGACCCTATCAATAACATCAACGTTGACAAGGACAAGCCTTATCTCTACTGGTGGGTCAGATGCAAACAATGATCACACAACCTTGAGATGCTAAATGAAGTGCCTTTATTTAAACTGTTTTCTAAAGTAAGAGGAAGTGTCTGTCTTTTCTCTAGCTTCCGCACCAACAAAGGTTTGGGCTACTCGGCACACTTTGTGGGAGGTTGTCTAGTTGTGACCTCTCTAAAGTCCAAATCCAAAGGCTTCCAGCATTGCGTGAAGTACGACTTTAAACCCCAGAAGGTATGAATCACCTTGTGTGTCCTTCTTAATTTACCACATTGAGGTGGAGATTATAAAGTGTATAGTGTATCAAGGATTGCAAAGTTAGATGGTGGGTCTGTACTGAGGCCAAGTCATACCTGAGGATTTGCAAGAAGAAACCAAATCCTTTCCCTGCTTGGTTCCCATCTACCTCCTGGAGTGACTGAGGCAGATTTTCTAATATGACCCTTTAAAATGTATGATCCAACCAGAGATGCAGATTTAATCTCTGCTCCAAAATCAATGTGCTTCTACTTTTAAATATAGGGTGTGTTTTGGCCTATTTTTGGAGTCTGTTCCATTATGCTCCCTCTAGAGAGGCCTTGCCTACTGGATAAGCACCTTAATTGGCTTTTGCCACCATTTAATAGAAATTCTAGATGATCTGGGTGAGATAGTTGCCAGAGCATTTTAAAAGACCGGGGTCTCTTAAGCGTAGTTAAAGTAAAGACTCAGACCCATGAGGCAAATGCAGAAGTTTGCTGACAGATTGTATTTTCCCATAGACTGTAAATGCCATCAAATTTGGTTAAGTCATGTTTATTGTTGATTTTGTTTTTACACAGTGGTACATGGTGACCATAGTGCACATCTATAATCGCTGGAAGAACAGTGAACTTAGCTGCTATGTCAATGGAGAGTTGGCATCCTATGGCGAGATCACCTGGTTTGTCAACACAAGTGATGTAAGTGGTCTGTTATCTCTTATTGTTTTAAGGTTTACCAGAAGATATGCTGGGAGCTTTGGCTTTTATCTCTAGTGCTGTTTCAATTCAAAGCATTTGAGTAATTTGAAATTGTATATCAAAGTAATGCCTTCCTACACTGAAGCAGTATCGCTCAAGGCTGAGTTTGATTGATGCCATCACTTTTCTTTTGTAGCATTTACAGTATATAACAGCCTTTTGTGTTAAAATGCCATTTTATAAATAAAATGGCAAAACTTAATTGGTTTTATATTGTGTTGGTGTGGAAGTACAAACCATGTTAAAGGCGCAGTTCTTAATTAACAGCGGCCACTAGCGTTGTATTATAGATTTGCAACGAATCGCTCAGTCCAAACACGATGGTGGCCACCATAGTACAAAAATTGCTCCTAATATGACACACATGAATCAACTCACCAGGTGTATTAATTATGGAGACATTCACAACATTTTGGGAGAAGGCTAATGAGTTCAATTGTGTATACTTTTCCCATATCTGATTTACTTATTATAAGCAAAAGATGTAATTACATTTTATCCGATTAATCGACGAATCGAAAAAATAATCGGCCAACTAATCGATTATCAAAATAATCATTAGTTGCAGCCCTACTATGGAGATACTTTCCAGCAGAGAGTCGTTGGAGAGAAAGATCATCTTAAAATCACCCCCGAGGAGGTTGCTTTGATTTGGATCAGTATGCGAGTGACATTGGATTTTCTGTTTGTTAGAACCAAGATATGTTGTTGTTGTAATATTAGCTGTGTAACGGAGCAGTTTTGAGCGTCATTGTTTATCTGGAACCGCTTTAATATTGTACTCATCCAGATACTTGCGAGAGAGAGCGAGAGCGCGTTGGCGCTAAAACTGTGGAGAGAGCGCGTTTTACTCTCTTACTCAATGATGAATAAACTTACATTTAATCCGCGGGTCACATGCGTTCCGAACCGGAGAGTACGATCCGTACAGATCACGGATCATCCGCGATCCGTTTCACCGCTATACCTTGGGGGAGAGGAAACGCTCGTTGTAGAGTTGTTTGTCCTTTAGGGCTGCTGTACAAAACATGACGACGAATTATGGTACGGTTTACATCATTTTTAAATGTGTTGTTTAATTGGGATTTTAGCCGGCGATTGTAGAAATATCAGTATTCCCATTCACGTCTTGTTTGAATTACATAATAACTGCCTGGAGGCGCGTTGCAAAGATGGCCGCCAAGTGGCACAATTTCCCTAAACTGACTTTTTTTAGAACCTGTTTCCACTGAATAGAAAGTGAGCAAAAGCGTAACAAAAAACTATTTTGGTGCCAAATCACATTTATTGATGATTTAAAATGAAAATAATATGAACAAATTGCATTTTGGCATAGTGTGAAATAATTCATATAGAAATGCATTGTTTACTGTAGTTTTGAAATCTTGTTCATGTGTCTTAATACCATAGATTCAGAATTGGTGTAAATATTTTAAATCCTGTTCCTGGTGTAAATCCTGATTAAAAATAGTAGTAGTACAAAAAAAGTTTGATATTTCCTTATGTAGGAGTATGAGCGTGCAGTACTGAATTGTATTGCGTGGTAGCTTTTGTCCAGTAGCATTTAGTACATTATAGGCACTGTGACATATTTTTAAGATGTTTAAACAGCAAACCTTTTTCTGTTCTTCGCAGACATACGACAAGTGTTTCCTGGGCTCGTCAGAGACGGCAGACGCTAACCGTGTGTTTTGCGGTCAGATGGGGGCCGTGTATCTGTTCAGTGAAGCTCTCAGCGCCGCTCAGATATTGGCCATCTATCACCTGGGACCTGGATACAAGGTGCCATTTCACACTTGTAAAAGAGATTAATTTTTCTGTTCAGAGGCCAGGTTTGCCCTAGATTTGGCATCTGCTGTTTTGATCACACGGTTATTGACTGAAATACATCAGGCAACTATGTCTTTCACATCAGTTTCTGTCTCCTTGCTCTACTCAAACACTTCTGCGCCCGAGTCCCAAGATCATAAACACATATAATGATCAAATGTATACAGTAGCTTGAATGCATTGCAGGTTGCTTTGGATAAGCATTTGAAGAGTTTAGTTACAAAATTGTTTTCAAAAATCATGTTTTTTTATTGTGCATTCCAATTAATATCAATCAAACTGCAGTTGGTTTGTTTTGATTTAAACCATAATAACTCAAAAAATACAACTAACTAACACATTAAAACATGTTAATATAATAAAAAAACATGATTTGTATGATGTTATCTCATTTTGGAACCAAACTCTTCATTTCCAAGATACATGAATATGTATATGTTCTACTTTCAATTCAATTCAATTTTATTTATATAGCGCTTTTCACAATGTGCATTGTTCCAAAGCAGCTTTACAGGAGAAAATAAGAGAAACTGCAAAACACAAAAAAGGTAAAACACAGCACAGTGCATGGTGTTTATAGAGCAAGCAAGATTATTCTAGTAAATAATATCTAATAAATGCAGTCTCCCGGTGGTTTATTTAGCATATTTTGCATTAAGTGAAAGCTCAATTGTGGGCTCAATTGCAACGGGTAATAACTCTTTTAATAATTTAGTTGTTATGGGGTCTAAAAAGGAAGTTGTAGGTTTAGATGTTGCAATAAGTTTAATTAAATCTTCTTGTTTCATAGGTGAAAAACACTGTAGCCTTTATTTTGGGGCGATGGTTGGTACTAATTCATAGGACAGACTTGGAGGTTGAGTTTTTACTATTTTGTCTCGTATGTTTTCGATTTTCTCTGTAAAAAAAATCATGAATTCATTGCTACCAAGGTGCAGCGGAATAACCAGGTCAGGTGATGTCTGTTTATTTGTTAATTTAGCAACTGTACTAAATAAAAACCTTGGATTGTTTTTGTTAGTTTCTATGAGGTTACGGAGGTGCTCAGCCTTTGCTGCTTTTAGTGCCTTTTTATAACAGTTTGCACTCTCTTTCCACGCAATTTTAAAGACCTCTATTTGGGTTTGTTTCCATTTGCGCTCCAGTTTACGTATTTCTCTTTTAAGGGCGCGAGTGGTGCTAATGTAGCAAGGTGCTACGTTTTTCTCATTAATCTTTTTGGCTTCTAATGTATTAGAGAAAATAGTGCCCAATTTGCTGGTCATGTCATTGAGCGATTCTGTATTTACTGGTATGGTTATTAAAGTAGTCAGATCTGGCAACCTCTTTGCGAAACTATCTTTAGTAGTCGAGGTAATTGTTCTACCCTGTTGATAACGAGTTAAATGGCTGATTTCTGCAGTGCGCAGTGTACAGTGGCTTGCAAAAGTATTAATCCCCCTTCCTTTTATTCACATTTTGTTATGCTGCTGCCTTATCTTAAACTGCTTTAAATGATTATTTTTTTACATTAATCTACACTCCATGCACAATAATGACAAAACAAAAAACTAATTTTTGCAAATTTATTAAAAATAAAAAACAAAAATAAGTACATTGCATAAGTATTCATACCCTTTTTCTGGGACACTTGAAATTTAGCTCAGAAGCATTAGTTTTGCTTGTTGATGTTTATACACTTCGAGTGGAGTTAACCTGTGCCAAATTCAAGTGAATAAGTATGATTTGGAGTGGCACATACCTCTCTATAAAGGGTGCAACAGCTGAAAATGCATATCAAAGTAAAAACCAAGACATGAGGTCAAAAGAACTGCCAGTAGAGCTTTGAGACAGGATTGTATCAAGGCACAGATCTGGGGAAGACTTCTGAAAAAAATCTGCTGTATTGAAGGTTCACAGAAGCATGTAGCCTCCATTTATCCTCAATGAAAGAGGTTTAGAACCACCAGATCTCTTACTTGAGCTGACCTCCTGTCCAAACTGAGCCATCGATGGAGAAGGGTCTTGGTTAGAGCGGTGACCAAGAAGCTGATGATCACTCTGGTTGAGCTCCATGATCATATATGGAGATGGGAGAAACTTACAGAAGGACAAACATCACTGCAACACTCCACCAATCTGGGCTTTATGGCTTAGTGGCCAGACTCAAACCTTTGCTCAGTGAAGACACATGGAAACTTGAAATATGCAAAAACGTACTTCAACGAATCTTTCAAACTGTCAGAAACAAGATATTCTGGTCTGATGAATCTCAGATTCATGCATCATGTCTGGAGAAAAACGAGCACTGCTCAACACCTGTACAATACCGTCTTAACAGTAAAGTGTAGTGGAAACAGCATCATGATGTGGGGGTGTTTTTCAGCTTCAGGGACTGTACACAAAATACGGAGATAATGATCATGAAAACCTAGCCCAGAACATTCAGAACCTCGGACAGGGCAGAAGGTTCATTCTCCAACATGACAATGATATCCAAGATGGCGCCGCGGATGGCTGCCTCGGTTTGGAGTGCTCTAGTACTTATGTCTTTTTTTGTTGTTTTTCCTGTTTTAAGCTACTCTTCTTTAATCACTTTTACCAGGGACGAATTGCTTAACATTAAGCAATGCCCTTCTATCAATCTTTTCCCTAATTTTGAAAATTCAGACGTCTTACTGGACATTTTACTCGGAGGAGCGGCAGCTCTGTACAAACGCTCTAAAAGACGCAAGCGGGGAAAGCGAGCGGGTGCGCTCGTCAGACTCCGACGACGCGGATTTAGGACCCCGCTGCCGAGTATACACCTGGCGAATGTCCGCTCCCTTACCAACAAAACGGACGAAATACTCTTACTCACCAGGACAAACAAAGATTTTTCCAACTCCGCTGCGCTGTGTTTCACAGAAACATGGCTCAATGACACCATACCGGACAGCGCGTTACATCTGCCGGGTTTTCAGCTTTTCAGAGCGGATCGCATTGCCGAGTCAACAGGGAAGACACGTGGTGGTGGATTATGTTTTTATATAAACGAAGGTTGGTGCAGAGATATAACAACACTGAAGAAGATGTGCTTTTCGTACTTAGAAGCGTTCTCTATCAACTGCAAACCTTTTTATTCGCCACGCGAGTTTTCCTCATTTATTCTCGTGAATGTTTACATTCCTCCACATGCTTGTGCGAGCGCGGCGCTGCAACAGCTGGCGGATTACATCACTGACACGGAGCAGCAACACCCGGATTCTCTTATTATTATTATTGGGGACTTTAACAGAGCAAACCTCTCCCGTGAGCTGCCAAAATACAGGCAGCATATCACATGCCCCACCAGAGACAGCAACATTCTGGATCACTGTTACACCACAATACGGGATGCATACCACTCTGTTCCCAGAGCAGCTCTGGGTCTCTCTGATCATTGCCTGGTTCATCTTCTTCCGACCTACAGACAGAAGCTTAAATCTGCCAAGCCTGTAGCAAGAACAGCAAAGAGATGGAGCAGCGAAACAGAGCGGGCCTTACAAGCCTGTTTCGACTGCACGGATTGGAGTGTCTTTGAAGCTGCAGCCACTGATCTGGATGAGTTAACTGACACAGTGACATCCTACATCAGCTTCTGTGAGGACATGTGTATTCCCACCAGGACTCGCTTAACATACAACAATGACAAACCATGGTTTACAATGAAACTGAGACAGCTTCGTCAGGCCAAAGAAGATGCTTACAGAAGTGGGGACAAAGTCTTGTATAATCAGGCCAAAAACACACTGACAAAGGAGATAAGAGCAGCTAAGAGAAGCTACTCTGAAAAGCTGAAGAACCAGTTTTCAGCCAACGACCCTGCATCAGTGTGGAAAGGCCTGAAAGACATTACCAACTACAAGCCATCATCCCCTCAGTCTATGGGTAATCAACGACTGGCTGACGACCTGAACGACTTCTATTGTCGTTTTGAAATGCAGAGTCTCACCCTTCACACCCGCCCTGACCCTATCTCTGCTATACCATTAACACCTCCTCTTGACATTCAACCTGCACTTAAGATCTGCGAAGAGGATGTTTGCCAGCTTTTCCGCAAACAAAAGATCAGAAAAGCACCAGGCCCAGACAATGTCTCACCCTCCTGCCTGAAAGTCTGTGCGGAGCAGCTGTCGCCCATCTTCACTAATATTTTTAACAGATCTTTGGAGCAGTGTGAAGTCCCTTCATGCTTCAAACGCTCCACCATCATCCCTGTACAGAAGAAACCCAAAATATCTGGACTTAATGACTACAGGCCTGTTGCTTTAACATCTGTGGTCATGAAGTCATTTGAGAGACTTGTACTGGCCCACCTGAAGGACATCACCAGACCACTTCTTGATCCCCTCCAGTTTGCTTACCGAGCAAACAGGTCTGTGGACGATGCAGTAAACATGGGACTGCATTACATCCTACAACACCTAGACAGACCAGGGACTTACGTCAGGATCCTGTTTGTAGACTTCAGCTCGGCCTTCAACACCATAATCCCAGACCTCCTCCTGCCCAAGCTTACCCAGCTCTCTGTGCCAACCTCTACCTGTCAGTGGATTATTAACTTCCTGTCGAACAGGCAGCAGCTAGTGAGGTTGGGAAAATTTAAATCCAGCACATGTACCATCAGCACCGGAGCTCCTCAAGGATGTGTTCTTTCTCCACTGCTATTTTCACTCTACACAAACGAATGCACCTCTACAGACCCTTCTGTCAAACTCCTGAAGTTTGCAGATGACACCACAGTCATTGGCCTTATTCAAGACGGTGATGAATCTGCCTACAGAAAGGAGGTTGCTCAGCTGGCTGCCTGGTGTAGTCAAAACAACCTAGAGCTGAATGCATTCAAGACAGTGGAGATGATAGTGGATTTCAGAAGGAACCCTCCATCACTTCCTCCCCTCACCATCCTGGACAGCACTGTGGATACTGTGGAGTCATTCAGGTTCCTGGGCTCCACCATCTCTCAGGACCTGAAGTGGGAGTCCCACATAGACTCCATTGTAAAGAAGGCCCAGCAGAGGTTATACTTCCTCCGTCAATTGAGGAAGTTCAACCTACCACAGGAGCTACTGACCCAGTTCTACTCAGTGGTCATCGAATCTGTTCTGTGCACTTCAATTACTGTTTGGTATGGCTCGGCCACCAAATCAGACCTACGAAGACTACAACGGACAGTTCGTAGTGCTGAGAAAATTATTGGTGCTCCTCTGCCCACACTTCAGGACCTGTACGATTCCAGAGTGAAAAACAGGGCAAGAAAAATCATCATTGACTCCACACACCCAGCACACAAACTCTTTGATCTGCTGCCCTCTGGCCGGCGCTTTAGAGCACCAAACACCAGGACTTCCAGACACAGAAGCAGCTTCTTCCCCCAGGCAATCTCCCTCCTAAACAGATAACTGCTCCTTAAGAGCAATATTCCACTTCCACTACTCCTATAGTGTGCACTACTGTGCCTTATTATATCTACATCTTATGTATACATGTATATAACACTACCTCTACTTACTAAATTATCCATTTGCACAAGTGTACATACAATCTGTTAATATGTTTATTCTACTATATACTACCCGGTACAATGTCTCTTATATGTTATTATCCCCCATTTTCTGTAAAATAGTCTTTATTTTTATATATGCACAATTTAGAATCTTTTAGACTGTAAATCGTATTATATTGTATTGTCATTGTGTTAAATGTCTGTACTAGAAGCTTCCAACACCAAAGAAAATTCCTTGTGTGTGCAAGCACACTTGGCAATAAAGCTCTTCTGATTCTGATTCTGATTCTGATTCTGATGATCCTAAGCACACAACTAAAACAATGCAAGAGTGGCTTATGGACAACTCTGTCTGTGTCCTTGAGTGGCCCAGCTAGTGCTTGAACCCAACTGAACATCTCTGTAGAAACCTGAAAATGTCTGTCTACTGATGATCTCCATCCAACCTGACAGAGTTTGAAAGGATCTGAGGAGAAGAATGACAGAAAATTGCCAAATGCAGATGTGTAAAGCTTTTCACATCATACCCAAAAAGATTTGAGTCTGTAAAGGCGCTTTAACCATTTTCTGAGTTGAGGGTATGAATACTTATGCAATGTACTTATTTTTGTTTTTTATTTTTAATAAATTTGCAAAGCTGTCAAAAATCAGTTTTTTGTTTTGTCATTATTGTGCACGGAGTGTAGATTAATGTAAAAAAAATAATCATTTAAAGTAGTTTAAGATAAGGCAGCAGCATAACAAAATGTGAATAAAATGAAGGGGGATGAATACTTTTGCAAGCCACTGTACATGTTATAAGATAGTGATCAGTGACATCGTCGCTTTGAGGTATAATATCTATATTGGTTAGATCGGCTCCGTGAGATATAATCAAGTCTAGTGTATGATTAAATCGATGAGTGGGTCCATTGATGTGTTGTGTTACTCCAAAAGAGTGTAGTAGCTCTGTAAACGCCACTGCTAATTCATCATTAGCACTATCTCCGTGGATATTAAAATCTCCGTCGATCAGTACTTTATCAACGTTAACCAATAGGTCCGATAAGAAGTCCGCGAACTCTTTCAGCAAATCAGTGTAGGGCCCAGGGGGTCTTAGCCTGGTCTTAGCCAATGTAAAAGAAAGCAATGGTTTTTTACTTTCGTTTGGAACAATTATGTTCAACGCAAGAACTTCAAATGATTTAAATTTATGCTCTGTTCTCTGAGTTACAGTAAGAAAGTCTCTAAAGATTGTTGCGACACCACCACCTCGACCAACCAGACGTGGCTCATGCATATAACAGTAGCTTGGTGGGGTACACTCATTTAGACCGTAATAATCATTTGGTTTAAGCCAGGTTTCGGTAAGGCAAAATATATCAAAACTGTTGTCTGTGATAATTTCATTTACAATAACTGCCTTTGAATTTAGTGATCTAATATTAAGTAGGCCGAACTTTATGAGTTGGTTTTGGTCGTTTGTCTTCGGGTTCATCACGATCAGATTTTTTCTCTGAGTTTTGCCTAAATTATTATTTTGTAGTATTATTTGGGGGACAGATACGGTCTTTATGCATTTGGAAGCAGTAACATTTATAACAGTTGAGTGGGAGGAACACAGACTATGGTTAAAGTTTTGACTTACCGGTTGGAGACGTAGTCAAACGGTGCATAGCGTCTTTGAAATGTTGTCAGACAGAAGAACCGCTCCGATGCTGCTGGGGTGCAGGCCGTCGGGGCGGAAGAGCCTAGGTCGCTCCCAGAACAGAGCAAAATTATTAACAAAGAGCAGCTTCTGTTCAATACACCATGACATCAACCATTTATTTAGCGCAAATAGTCTACTGAACTTTTCATTCCCTCGTCAGTAGGTAGGAAGCGGCCCTGATACGATCATCCTCTTCGTGGGCGATGCGTTGCGTACCGTCTCGATCGACTCCTGAAGTCCCTCTTATTGAAGGGCTCCTGTGTTTCAGATTTCAGAGACGCAACATTTGAATAATCATCTAATCTGCTGAGTGTCAGTCCGGTCTAACAGTCTCTCTTATTCATGCAGGGCACGTTCAAGCACAAGGCCGAGAGTGACCTGATGTTAGCGGAACACCATAAGATGCTGCTGTATGATGGAAAGCTGTCCTCCTGTATCTCCTTCACCTATAACCCCCGAGCCACGGATGCTCAGCTGTGTCTGGAGTCATCGCCCAAGGACAACGTCTCCATCTTTGTGCACTCGCCACACGCCCTCATGCTGCAGGTTTGCTGCCTTGTCGCACCTGGTTAATGCATTTCTAACACATTTAGTTTAATCTTGTGAAGAATATTTTTCCGCTTTAACTCTTTCACGGCCATCATTTATAACACAAAGCTTCCCAACCATTACTGCATTTTTCAGGTTTTACATGTTTTCACTGTTGTACAGTAGGGGGCACATTTGATATACATTTTATGTTCATAGTAATCTAGACTGTTTTTCGATGATTTTCGAAAATAAAAAAGCTTTGCACACTCTAATTACATCTTCACAAACTGAACACATAAAATAGGTGCCGTCATGTGCCATCTGGGAGAGTTGTAGTCTGATTATAGACACTGTAATAAAGGCCTTCACAGCTGTCTTGCTCTATTTCATTATCCCTCCAGTCCTCCCTCTCACGCCCACATTATGCATCCAAGAAACAACTCTCCCATTCAGACGGATGACAACGTGAATTGTGTTGATTGGACAACAGCACAACGCACAGTAAGACAACATACAATTACAAAACAAATGTAACGCCAAGGCTTTTTGTGTTTCAGGACGTCAAGGCTGTGGTGACGCACTCGGTCCAGAGCGCCATTCACTCTGTAGGAGGAGTTCCAGTGCTCTTTCCCCTGTTTGCACAGCTGGATTACCTCCAGCACACTGGAGACAAGCTGGACACCTCCGTCTGGTGAGAACACATCAGTTCCGCCCCGGTGGGGGGGGAGAAAATTAGAAAAGGGATTCTCAGTGGGGTAAAAAGATTGAACTGTCCTCGGTTTTAGCCTCGCCAGGAAAAACTGAAAATTAACTTAACTTCTCTCCCTGACTTGTTAAGACCCAGTGGACACACAATGACAGTTTTTTAGGAGATGTTTTCTCATGGTAACAAACCATTAGTCTGTTTTGGGCTCTAGGGAGGCCAGTGTTACATGATGTGTTATTTTGAACCAACATGCCATTAAATTGGAGCGAGAGAAAGTTAAACATTGATTATGATTGGCTGTAGCACAACAAAATGAGTTTTAGTTGGAGTACAAATTCTGCCTCTTATTTTTAATCAAAATGCAGTTTGTTCTGTCATCATTTACTCGCCCTCTTGCGGTTTAAATTCTGTATAATTCAACTACCATGAAATACAAACTGTTGAAAATGGAAGTGGAGTGTTTGTCGGAAATCTTCCTCTCATCACTCAGCAACACGGTCAGTCGCAAGATGCAGGAGAAGCTTTTTTTTTACATTATGGCATCGGTGATGATAGATCCAACTATGGATATGGCTTGCAGATCTTATAGATCCAAAGTTAGAGTCCAGTTTCACTAGATCTCTCCCCATCAGGAACTTATTAAATCTGAAATATCAATTCCGTTGTGAGTTAATACTTCAAATCAAGATGCAGAGATGAAGGAAAGAACAACAGGCAGGAGACGCAGTGATGTTGAATAAAATGAAAGATGGTTTATTGAATAATCTCAGCTGTACTTCAATGCTCAGCAAACTTCATCTGACTAGACACAGATTCAATAGGTGTTGTTAACCATGCAAGATTATAGAATCAAAACATTGTCTCGTGACATTATTATGAACCTTGAGATGGAGACCATTGGAGACTCATATCAGCATAAAAGACACCCAACAGACGATTAAACACAATTAAAAATAAGGACAAAATTTAACAAATAATAAATATAAAAGTGAATAATAAAATGATCAAATAAATGAATGAGTATATATGATAAATGAAATGTAATAAATGCATAAAACTTAGTAAGGGTTAGTAAAATATGGATAAAAATAAATGTAATCATGTAATAATGAATGAATGGAATAATAAAATAAAATCAAACAAGAAACAAATATATGTTTCTACTCAGATCTATCAGTGATGACTTGTCTGTTTTGAATGTGTGCAAGGATGAAATCAATGATAACAAAACAATAATCTAAATTTCAGCTTCTTTCTAGAACAATTATTTGGCTTCAAAAGACTTGAAATGTTGCACACAAGGCATAGACAACTTTGCTGGTCCTTTTCTCATTCTTTTTGGCTGTTATTTCTAGTCGTACGGGTTGTGAACGGCACAAGGGTGAGTTAAAGGGACAGTTTCACATCAAAATAAAAGTTTTGTCATTATTTACTCCCCCTTGAGTTGTTCCAAAGCTGTTTAAATGCCTTTGTTCTGATGAACATCGAGAAATATATGTGGAAGAATGCTTGTAACCAAAGAGTTCTGGGCCACCATTGACTACCATAGTAGGAAAAATTACAATGGTAGTCAAAGTGTCCCAGAACTGTTTGTTTTCCTACATTCTTCAAAATATCTTCTTTGGTGTTCAACAGAGCTAAGAAATGTACACATATTTGAGACAACTTCTGGGTGAGTAAATCAAGACAGAATTTTTATTTTCGGGTGAACTGTCCCTTTAATTCTTGGGCTAAATATGCAGGGTGCACTCTGCTTATAATTCAGTACAAAACACACTACTGTCAGTATCACAGTATTTGAAACAAAATAACAATTATTTTTAATTTCATAAAACAATTTTCAGTAAGATTGTTTTGTGTACAGCTTGTTGTGAAATTGACAGCATTCAAAGATTGACCCTCTGTGTGTAAATTATTAAAAATTGAATAGATCTGTCACTGAAAAATAAAACTTTTACATAAAATGAAGAAAGGAATTAAGGCCTTAAACCTTAAGAGCTTCTTAAAGCAGTAAAGTAAAACGAACTGTAAAACATATGTCGTTGGTCACATGTTGGCAGCTCAACCAACAGACCACTTCGCCAGATCTAAACACTGGTCCAGAAGAACTTCCGGTTTCAGTTTTTATTTACTTATTTATTATTATTATTATTATATAAAGCTTAAATGTACAACTAAATCTTAAAGATATTTGTTTTAAATCGGTTATAAATATTCTGTTGGTTGTTCTTCTGGAACAGCATTAAACCAGCACTGGTTCTGTCATCCATATAAGTGGTCTATAGCAGTGGTTCTCAAACTGGGGGCCCCAAGATGGATCCAGGGGGGCCACAGATTTTGTGGCATTTTATGAAATATAGAAATTTATCATACATTTTATGCAATCAAACATCAGAAAAATAAGACCACCAACCAAAAGAATTGATGTTCCAGCATTGTAAAACTGAATATGTTTTTTGTTCAAGTATAAGATTATAAGTACTTATTTGGGGGGCCACAACGTGATGCACCCTACACAAAGGGGGCCTTACAATGAAAAAGTTTGAGAACCACTGGTCTATAGTATTATATACACCTCAAATTGTAAACAAAAATCACAATAGCTATACAAAACATACATATAAAAAAATTCCGTCTATATATCATTGCACCCCTAGGACTACAGAATATGTTATAGGTTTTTTGACTGTTGAAGCTGACCTGCCGTATATATTTTCTCACAGTTGCACACTACTGTCATTCGTGATGGAGCTGTTAAAGGGCTCTGTTGCTATGCAAGAGCAGGTGCTGGCCTGCAAGGGCTTTCTCGTCATAGGTTACTCACTGGAGAAGGTGAGTACTTTCATTATGGTGTACATGAATGAAATGGTTTCAATCCTGCTAATGTTCCTTCCCTTTAAGAATCTTTGAACTAAACTTAATATAGGAACTCTTATGAGAATACCTGTTAAGACCTTTTCACGCTGACGGCTACCGAAATAAAAATGTGATGAAACACCATTCATTTACAAAGAAAGCAATTTCCAGCGTCATGAACGATAGAGGCCGTTAGCAAAGCAATGTCCTGTGACTTGACAATGTTAGGAAAAGTAATACAATATACAAATATGAGTAACAATGCAATTCATCATTTTGTCAGACACTATTGGGAAGATGAAGGACGAAATTAATATTACTCTGAGTGATTCGTCTGTTTTGTATGATTTGTCCATGAGCGATGTAATTACAAAATGATGGAAAGCCATGTCAGAAATTTGGTTCATTACAGTTCAAGCAGTACAATCCATTTTGCGCAGATGCAGTTTATATACAAATGCTTTCCCCTAGAGCATGTTCATTTTTAGCAGCCAAGAAACTGATTCCTTCTCAAAATGGATGGACAGCTCATTTGTGATAAGTAGATACAAGACATAAACAGGCACCTTGTTTAAACATTTATGCTCTTTGTCTGTATTCTCTTCAGTCTTCCAAAGTACACGTGACCCGACCCGTGCTGGACATAGTCCTTGCCTTTGCCCGTTACCTTAGCAACCTACCCACTGGTGTCTTGTTGCTGAAACAGCTGTGTGACCACATCCTGTTCAACCCCACCATCTGGATCCACGCCCCAGCTAAAGTACATTTGATCAAATTCACAGAAACCAAATATAAGTCATTATACCAGTAGTCTATGCACTTTACAGTTTACAGTTTTTAACAGTAATTGAAACTGGTTTGCTGCCTCTGACAGGTGCAATTGGTTCTTTACACCTACCTAGCAACTGAATTCATCAGTACCGTCACCATCTACAACGCCATCCGCAGAGTTGGAACGGTACTGCAGGTCATGCACACGCTCAAGTATTTCTACTGGGTTGTAAACCCATTGGACCGCAGCGGGATCACACCCAAGGGTCTCGGTAAGAGAGAAGCAACTTCTCAACACGTCGTAAGAACAGAGAAGATCAGGGTCATGAAAGGTCGATTTCGAGCTCTTTAAAGCAGTGTGTGTTTAAACGAATGACTTTATAACTTGGTTAATTAAAGTCTCACTGGGATAAGAAAACATTTTATGTATTTTTACTTCTTCTTTATCCGTTTTTGTGTTATCCATATCTGCTCATTGCTATTTTAGCTTTGTGAATAGTTTGTTTCAATAGAAGCGTCTCTAGATAGAAAGAACAGGGAGGTTTTTTACCCAACAATAGGCACGTTGTCTTTTAATGTGTTTGGTTCTGTGATTGTAGCTTTGTCCCTGAAAGATCCCTGTGTAATTTCCACAGTAAAATCAAAATGAGATCTTATTTAAGAAATCAAGGTTACTTTATATGCATTAAATTACAAAGTAAAATACACAAAAACGATCTTCTCTCTATATCTACAAGAAAATATGTCCAGACTTCACATTAAGCTCTTTGAGGTTTATTTTTTCTTGATTTTGATCAATTAAACATTAGATTAATGAAACATGTATTTATTTTACATGATTATATGATTATAATTATTCATTTTAAATTATTATTATTGTCTTTATTTAATTGATAATATGTTCATTTTTGTATAATTTGGTGTATTGGTTACATATAACATACAGTAATAACCAGAGTTGCATTAGACACCATATTTTTTTAAAGATAAGGTAGCACAAACCCAACGAATTTTTAGAGTAAATATTTTGTGATTTTCCTACTTTGGTTTATGGAGTGTCCAACAACAAGTTTACGTACATACATGGTGTAAAAACACTTTCATTTTCTAATAATAGGCAGTTATTATGACCTCAAACAATTCGTTCGGCGATTCATTCTGTCAGCCTACTCTGATCCGATTGGTCAGATGGTCTAGTCTGCTGTGATTGGTGTACCGCGTGCGGTGTCGCAATTGGAATGTAGGCGGGCATTACACGGAGTGACAAAAATCTGACCCGGAACTGAAATTAGAACGACAGACAATTAGAACGACAGACGACTCGTTCGCATGATTCAGAGTTGACTTTTTCACAAGCCAATAACTTTGTTATTCGTTCACTTTCGGCTTTACAACTTGGCAGACTGCTTACATTCACACACGGCAATATTACACACAGCATGAGATGTAATTTTAAGGTCATTGTAATATTTACTCTTTAAGAAACACATTTCAGAGCAAAAATGATTTTATAAGCAAAAATATGTTCTCTCTGTTACAGGGCAATAGATCCAGATTTACATTTAGCTTTTTGAGGCCACCTGTTATGAAATAAACCAAATGTCAACCTTTTATTAATGCTAACAAAAACTCCCCCCCCCCGACAATTTTTTTTTTGATAAGTTAAACATTGAATTAATTAAACATTATTCTTTATTATTATTTTTTTAATTGTTGTATTTCATGGCTTTAATTGTATCTGCTTGTGTATAGATGGCCCTAGACCCAATCAGAAGGAGATTCACTCTCTCCGAGCATTCCTACTGCTGTTTGTCAAACAGCTCATAATGAAGGTACGGTAGAGGAAACACACAAATAGCACACTGGATAAATTGAGTCAGTGCAGCACAAGTAACGCATACCCCTCTTTCACGTGTGAATACAGGATCACGGCATAAAGGAAGATGAACTACAGAGTATTCTCAACTACCTGCTCACAATGCATGAGGTACAGATACCCCTCAATACAAACTCTTGTCTGCCTGTGTCAGTGATTATCTAATGTCCAGTTACCCTGCAGAGACCAGTTCTATGTCATTCTTTATAACACTGTACTGTACTGTATATGACATGTAACTACCACCAGATGGTGCCAAGATCCCACAGTAACGTTTCCACTGGTGCTAAATAATAAACTGGTTTAAGAAAAGTATTTAATCCCTAATGTGGGGTTATATTTTTTCTTGTCTTTTACTATTTTTCTTGACTAGTGTGTCACACACATGTTCTTTCATCATTTACTCACCCACAAGTCTTTCCTAAAGCTGTCTGGATTTCTTTTTTGTGCTTCTTTCTTTGCTTTTTGTGAAACATTTTTTCCAGGATGATAATCTGATGGACGTTCTCCAGCTTCTGGTAGCTCTGATGTCCGAGCATCCTGGCTCAATGGTTCAAGCCTTTGACCAGAGGGACGGAATACGGTGAGGCTGCAGTTGTTGCCCCTGGCATCAAGACACTACACTTTCTAGTTTAAACCAATGTTTTTGTCTCATCTATGCATGGATCAGATGCCCTGGCTCATTATTCATCTCACATGTTTATTAAAACCTTTGTAACACTAAAGTAAAATGAAAAAAAAAACGTTTAGTTTGCATTCATCTCTATGGAATGACATAAGGCCGCAGTACCTCTTGCTTAATGCAAGCTATAAAAACACTTTCTTGGGTTCATCTGATACCTATGCTGCTCTACTGGACTCCTAAAATGGAGACCTGAACATTTCCAAAGCCTTTATAGACATGCTAGTTTCACTGACAGCCACGGGGTTAAATGTGCACGCTAGCGGGGGGCGTCTGGACGGCTCGTCACGATAAAACAGAGGGCCTCACTTTCATTTCGGATCTGACAACCCCGTTCAAATCACACTTCCATCAAATCCAGCTCCAGAAGGATATAGCCATATTTATTTGAATATGGAGACAGTGTAATGGTCTCGGTTACATATGAAGGGCCACGTTGCCCTTGTGAGATATGTGAACGCAGCTGACTGAGCCTCCTCGGTCGGAAAGAAATACAGAGAAAGCGGCTGAAAAAGAGAATTCATCAACCTGTTCGAAAACATCTGTATTTGAGGGTGTCCCTTCAGGATGCATACGTTCAATGTTAATATTATTACTTAATTTGGTAATGCATTTTTTGTATTAGCAGGTATTTTTTATATATATTTTTGTATAAATATTTTTTCAATAACTTTTCAATAAATATATTTCACAATAAAATTGTTGTTAGGTTAAGTATCTTATAATGTACTGTAACATATCACATATGTATGAACATGTACTGTACACTACACAGATTTTGTTTACTTTGTTAGTCATTTAATATTTTACATACTATTCTCTCAATAACACAGGGTCATCTTTAAGCTTCTGGCGTCCAAAAGTGAAGGAATTCGCGTGCAGGCGCTCAAAGTCTTGGGCTACTTTCTCAAATATTTGTCACCAAAGTAAGTCCAAATTTCACACTGCTGGAGCTATATTATTGGAAATTAAGTCTCAAATAAATTGTTAAACTGGATTTCATTTTCTTTTAATTAATTAAAACGGCCAGGATGGTTTGCATGTTTATGATTGGCAGAGTATGTCAAGTAGTATTTTTTTATTATTTTTATTATTTTTTTTAGCTATTCAGTTGCCATGTTTTGATAACAAATAACCCTCACTTGCCTATTAATTCATCCAGCGTGAAAATATTTATGCAGTATTTTTCCAAATTCTGTTTCTGGGGTTTTTGATAGATAAGCTCACTTTCCTTTAAAATCCCATTTGCTTCATGTGAATTTTCCCCACAAGGAATCTGACCGCCAAGTGCTTTTAAAATGGATGCAGCTTCATTCCGTGACTGTGGAGATATTTTTCAGAAGCTCTGGGCTGCAGTTATGCCCTGTTGGGGTCCTGGCTGCATTTGAAGTAGATCATAACGTGGCCTTGGGATGATTTTTTCATATTCCATGTGTTTTTAGGAGAAAGTTGGAGGTCATGCTGGGTCACGGCCTGTTCTCTCTGCTCACCGAGCGATTGATGCTCCACCCCAGCCAGTTCACTGTCACAACATACAATGTGCTGTTTGAGGTCAGTTTCTATTGTTAAAATGTCTGCATCGGAACTCGGTTAAACACGGTTGTTCTGTTTAATTTTGAGCAATTGAACAATATTTTTAGTTTAGAGCTGTGGTTCTTAAACTGGGGGCCCCAAGACGGATCCAGGGGGGCAACAGATTTTGTAGCATTTTATGACACATAGGAATTAGTCGTAAATGTTATGCAATCAAACATCAGAAAAATAATACCACCAATAAAAATAATTGATGTTCCAGCATTGTTTAAATAAAATTCTAAATGTAATATTATACGTTTTTATTTGGGGGACCGCAAAGCGATGCACCCTGCACAAAGTGGGCCTTACAACAAAATATATTTTTTGAGAACCACTGGTTTAGAAGACCAGGCATTATGCATTATAGCTCGTGCTTCAGACCCAGGAGGCTTTTTTAAAAGCTAATTTATATGTTACTGTCAGCAAATTTCAATTTCAATATTTTTGTTTTGTTTCAAATTTATATTTATATAGCGTTACACTGTGTCTACACGTCAAAAGACGTTAGAAACACATTAGAACCCATTATTATTTTAAATTTTGTCTGCGCCGGATGCAGGACAATCCCATTAGAACAAGCGGTGTGTCGTGTTGCGCCGCGTCCGGTGTAGACACGGTGTTATAATAATAACAACTAGAATTCAAACAATAAAATTACCTCATGAAGCTATATATTCTTACTTGGGTAGTTGACAAATATGCCATAAATGTGTCCTATGGTGTGGCAGCAAAAATACTGAAAAAAAAACTAACAATAAAAATGCATCTCTCTCATGCTGTTTTAAATTATAAATATACATATTCATATTATAAAATAATATATTATTAACAGTTTGTTTTCTACATTTTTGCCATGTCACACCATAAGACAAAGTTGCAGTATATTTGGCAACTACCCACTTACACCTTTGTTAGGAAATTGTGTATTAGCAATTTGTTTGATGCTTCCATGACTATCATAAGTCATTCTCACAGTACAAATCCTCTTCTATGTAAACATGTAAATAACTTAATGAATTCCAGATTCATTAAACTTGCTATTTTAGGACTCTAAAAATACTGTACTGCTATACTACATATGAACTGCTGTATTACCTGTAATTGTAGTATCAGAGAAGTAGTTTTTTAGATTTGGGTTTTGTGCTGGATATCAGTCAATAACCAGTTATACATCACTGTCTCTAGATTCTTACGGAGCAGATCTGTACTCAGGTCATTCACAAACAGCACCCAGACCCTGACTCCACCGTCAAGATTCAAAACCCACGTGAGTTACTTCCAACAACACCAGTGATAATATCCTTACATACACAGCTGCGCAAAGAATGAAGGGATCACTCCAGTTTTGCCTTTAATCAGCATTTATGCATGTATTGTGGTCATTCTAGTTCAGTGTCTGTTGAATTTCAACCTCAGGAGTGACATTAATTCACCCAACAGCAATGTGAAAGACTAAGGAGAATGCAAAGACACATGAAAATTGTGCAGAAATGCAATTGCATATTCATTTTTGATTGGTCTTAAAATACACATTAGTGTTGTGTTGTTTAAACATGAATATAAACTTGTTTTCTCTGCAATTTTCAAGATTTTTTTTAGTGTACAGATGCAAATGTACTATTTATAGGTATTTATTTCTCTCCAAAATAGTTTTAGAATGGCCTCTTAAATTTGACTCTGAATGAATGCTTGTAGATAATTTAATTAAACTGATACACAATTCTACAGTGTTAGTTTTTTTACTTTTTAGTTATATAATGGCACTTAATGACACTTATTTTTTCGTTTCCTTTTTTCACTTCCGATATTTTTTCCCGTTATTAAACAGCCATTTACTTGCAACCAACGGTGAAGTATACAGTTACCTCAGACAAATGAAGCTCATTTGATGGCCACCATTACTCAGATGATAAACGCATTAAAAAGTAATTAACTTCCCACTGCTGCTATAGAGTTACAACTATTATTCGCGCCTTGTTTTTATTCACAACCCACCGGTTTTCTAAAGCCCGCACTTCCTGAGACCTTCTTTTCCAGAATATGCTCAATTTTGCACATGTCTCCTTTAAATCCAGCCCGAGCAATCAGACGCTCTGGTTTTAATTAAAAAAGTGAAACTAATATGGTATACCGATCCGTATCGCGGCTTCACTTAACAAAGCTTAATTCCCATATACTGCCAGCAGCTGATTGGGGCTGTATTTACATGGAGATGTGACCATGTACACAAACCGCTCGCCCGTCAGAAGAACCAACACGACGAGCGAGTCGCAGATCGCGGATCAGTTCTTCGCAGTTAAACAGATGGAGAACGGCAGACAGCAGACTCTGATCCAAGGTCATCTCATACATGATCTGAGAGCGGACGCGGTTTCAGCTTTCTTGTGTGTCTCCTTGATTTGATCTGTGTTGAAGCCTCTAAATGGCTCTGATTGCAGTCTTTAGCCATGTCAGAGCCAATCAAACAAACCAAGGGAAGTTAAAGTTTAAATGAAACTCTGGGACAAACCAGGACCAAATGGTGATTGCAGAGTGAAAAAACAGCAAAGCGCAGAGATACATGCAAAGGTAATTTTCTACTGGTAAGGTTCAGTGACTCTAATTTGAGTGAGTAAGGCGTAGAAACAACACAATTCTGCTGGAACGAGTGAGAGCATTGGTTACAGATGCCGTGGCGCTGTAAACTCTCTGTGACGGCTGAAACTCGAGCTCCTCTTCTCAACCTAATGCATGCTGACATTGTCTAGATAATTCATCTAAACAACCAATCTTTTCAGTTTAAGCAAACGCTCCGTTCCAGGAAGCTACGACGTTCGCCGTCGACTTTTTTTTAGACAATACCAACCTTATGATGAAGAGCATACCTTTACTCCCGCTAAAATATCTACGTTCTGTTATTTTCTCACTATGTGCGCAAATGTTGTGGAGAAAAATAGAGATTCGTCCATTTGATTAAAGAGAAGCTTTTGTTACAGGGTGTTTTTTAAGAGTGTTAACTGTACAGTTGTAAGTAAAGTGTTCGTTTTATGGCAAGTTTTGTGTCTTTTATAATTATAAGGCAGTCAAAAAATATGAATCCACACCCAAGGAATAGTGCGTCACAAAACAAAGGAACAAACAGCAAGTCAAGTCAATGAAACTTACTTTATGCCTTTACAAACAATGTAAAATTGTGAAGGCATGTTAAAAATATTGTGTCCTTTCAGAGATCCTGAAGGTGATGGCTGCGCTTTTGAAGAACACTCCTCCAGGAGCCGAGAGCATGGAGGTACGACGGATCTTCCTCTCGGACATGATCAAACTTTTCAACAACAGCAGAGAGAACCGCAGGTGAGAACAAATGCACGCACACACACACACACACACACACACACACACACACACACACACACACACACACACACACACACACACACACACACACACACACACACACACACACACACCACACACACACACACAGGCTTGGTTGACTATCCCGTGGGACAGTCCATAGGCGTAATGTTTTTATACTGTACAAACTGTATATTCTATCCCCTATCCCTAACCCTATCCCTAAACCTAAAGATCATAGAACACTTTTTGCATTTTTAGATTTGTAAAAAATATTGTTCTGTACAATTTATTAGCTTTTTTGCCCCTGGGGACCTCAATTTTGGTCCCCACGGTGACACGAGTCCCCATGTGTTGGTGTGTATTCAGGTTTAGGTCCCCACCGGGATGTACAAACATGAACACACACACACACACACACTTGCTGTTACTAGCAGTCAGTTAAGGACATTTATTTAAATATTTTCTGTATTTTTATATACAGCTAATTTTCATTTCTAACCATTACCCACACTGTAACCCTAACAGAAAATGCGCATGCATATTTTTTAATTTTAAAAATGTTTTTTTGTATGTCCTTAACTTAAAGTTTTGCCTTTTCTTTGTTTGTTTATTATTGTTTTTTTTGTATTTGTTATAAAATGTAAAACTAATAATTAAAAAAAAAAAAAGCATTATGTTTTTACATATGTTTTTGTTGTTAGTGTTTTTTTTTATGTATTTTCAGATTGTTTTCACAAATTCCAAATGTACCCCAAAAGAGCATTTTGACAGATTTTGCAAATTTTTCCCCAAGCAAATTTGTCCCCAAACAATTGTTAAATATGTGCACACAGTGTAGCTTAAAGGAAGCATGTTATAAACATTGTTTTAAAAATAAGTAATTGTTATTAAGTAACTATAATAACATAGCTGATTGTAACTACTCCAAAAGAGTAGATTCTCAGAAATAATTTTTTAGCTTTTTGATTACTAATTTGTACTTGTAAGTACAGTCCTTTTGTCCCCAAACTGTGTGTATACAACTACAAAGTGCCAAGTGTCATAGCCTGATTAGCTTTCACCTTCATCAATATACAAATGTATATATTGTGTGTGTTTTCTGTAGGAGTCTGCTGCAGTGCTCGGTCTGGCAGGAATGGATGCTGTCTCTGTGCTTCATAAACCCCAAGAACAGCGAGGAGCAGAAGATCACAGAGATGGTGTACGCCATCTTCCGCATCCTCCTTTATCATGCCATTAAGTACGAGTGGGGTGGCTGGCGCGTGTGGGTGGATACACTCTCCATCACACACTCCAAGGTCAGGACCCAAATACACACACACGCGCGTACGCACGCACGCACGCACACACACACACACACACACACACACAGAACATAAGAAAGAGATAGTTAAAATGTAATATTTCACCAATTTACCTTATATTAAATGAAAACAGAAACTTATTAATTGCATATTACATACATCATACATACATATGTATGATGAATTACATACATCCTTTTTATTTTGAACAAACTGAAATTTGCTCAAGTGTGTATTTATAGTGCTATTTAATTTTATTATATGAAATGAAATATATACAAGAAAAAGTTTACATAATAAAAACAAAACAAATGTTAAGAAATGATCAATTACAGTGTAAAAATGCAACTCTTATTAAAAAATAATACATAATAATTATATTCATAATATATTAATACAGCCACTAAATATTCTTTACATTTCACATTCATGCATTTGCATTCAGGGTGCATTTTATCAGTATGTTTGAAAATCAGACCCAGAATTCTTTGTGCTGCTAAAACAAGGAATGCAAAGAATATTGTGTTTTATTATTAGTTTTTTCTTGCTTTATATCTTGAAACAAAGATGGGACTATGCCTCTTCTTCCAGAAGCCCCCCTCTCATTTAGACCCACCGTTCTGCAGGTTTTCTCTTGATCCCTGTGTAGCAAGACTGTACACTTGCAGTTTATTCCTTTTCTTATTCCCTCTTTCCCCGTTCTCTCCCGCCCTGTACCAGCAGTAATCCACTGGTTTCTCTCTGCAGAAACCTGACTGTTATTACTCTGTATAATCATCCAGAGGTCTCAGATTAGAATCTGGATTTTCCTTCGCTGCCAGATCCCTCCGTTCATACTTTTATTTACAGATTGAATTGCCTTCTTAATGTTCTCGAGAGCTCTTAGTGCTTCTAGTTTCAGAAACGTCTATTTTAAGATGCTCTGTTGATATTGTAATACGGACGCTGTTCCAAGCGGAGTGAAGTCATTTGGTGCTCGACTGCAGGTTTGGATGCCAGCTCATGGCAAAAATGCCCTGTTAGTGCACACTTCCTGCATTGTAGTCTCAGTCCACTTGGGGGCGCAGCTGTGCTACGCAGTGAGAAGTGCAGGAATTGTACTTTAGTTCTCAGGGTGTGCTTACTGGAACAAAGCTGCTTTAGATGGAGGAGACGTTATCATTAAAGCTAAAGTGTGTTATTTTTGTGCCACCGATGGCACTAAATGAAATTGTTAACATAATGATTGTCATCAAACAGGTTTACTGTAAACCTCGTCTTCCATGGTTTGGTCAAACAGGTAGTTCGCTTATGCGATTGGATGAGCCAAAGTGTCTTTGTTGGTCTGGGCAGGATGCTTAAATAAACAGAGGAATGTTTTGATAGCGCTGAGCATTGGTGTTTACACTTTTTTACCTAATCAGCCTGAAAATTGATTTCTTACTGCCATTTTTGCATTTTAAACCATTAAAACTACTAAACGAACAATAATTTACACTTTACCTTTAAAGAATAAGAACAAGCCTTAATTCAAAATGTGCAAAATATGTCGCATAATAAAGGGTTTTCCTTTATTATGCTGTCCTTCTGAAACCTTGGATGTCCAAAAATCGCCGTTTTTTATGAAATACTTTTTAAATGGTTAAATACGGTTGTCAAAGCTGACAAGCACTTTTGAATACTTTTTATTGGTTAGGTATTTGCAAAACCCAGTGACAAACAAAAAATGTGATGATTTATGGCAAAAAAGAAAAATCACGAAATATGGAGATACGAGGTTTCAGAAGGACAACAGCGATATATTATTTAGTTGTTTAGTTTTATGTTTTTTTGTAAACACCAGCAGAAGCAGCATTCCTAATTTTGCTGTATGTAGAGCTGTACAATGACAATAATGGCTTTAAATTCAATTTCAATTTCAATCATAGTGTAAATATGCATATAGATATAGTGGAGATTTTAATAAAAAAATAAAGATAATAATTCTTTATTATTCTCACACTGTTAAAACTCGCTATTGTAGTTGCTACAATTGTTAACTTAAATAATATAATAAAATAAAACAATCTCTCGGAGGTGTATTCTTAGGCAGGATTGAACGGTGTTACTAAATTGAAGCAGTTGAATTGCTTTTCTGTCTTTGTTGTATTTGAGTCTGCTTGCATTCCTAAAGTCGCCCGCTGCTATGGCAAGTGCACACAAATTGATCATTGTCCTTTCTGTGGGTCAAGCCCGTAATTGCTTTTTTGTGCTATAATTGCATAAGATTAATGCAGGTAAGGTCCTGTTCTGTTTACAGCGGCTCCGCTCTGATCTAAAAACAGCACTTTTTTTAGAAAGGGGGGTTGTGTGTGTGTGAAGTGGAAAGGTGCAGCAGCGCCGAGCCAGAGAGATACATGCATCTGCTGAGGGGAAAAAAGCTAAAGAAACTCAATTGCAATTTTATTGTCCAGCGTGATAGATTTCCTGCCAACTCTGGAGTAGGAAAGCTGTTTGTCACTGTAGCTCTCCCTTTCAGCTGCAGGGGCTGTGTGTGTGTGTGTGTGTGTGTGTGTGTGTGTGTGTGTGTGTGTGTGTGTGTGTGTGTGTGAAACAGAAAGCGTGTATGTGCCTGGAGATGTGTGTGTTTTTGGGTTGTTGTTTGCAAGGTCTCCTCTCATTCTTTGAGTTTGAGCACATTTAATATGCATCTCAGATGGCCTTGGCAATCATAAGAACAAGCCCATATAAATTCAACAGTCTTTTGGGAAATGCAGGGCAAATAAATGCATGCTCTCGTGCAGTCGTACATTTAGACACTTTGCTGCTCTGTGCAGTTGTTTTTCGGCTCAGTATTTAGAACAGCATCTGTGAGAATCGCAGATCACATGATCAGACGCATTTCCAGACAAAAACAATTAAAAAAATGTCTTAATGCAAAACATGTGCCACTAGAAACTCAAAAAATCTGTCTCAATGTATAGTACTGTAGAGGCAAATAATGTACCACTTCAAAATAAAATGGAAACTATTTTTTGAAAATATAAAAATGTTTTTTTTTCTGGAAGACTTTGGGACCTATTGCTACTGTTCATTTTGTGTACTTTTTTTACTCAAATACTTTGTTGTTGAATACGCCACAATATATACAGACATTTTATTTTTCTATATTTTCTTAAAGTGACAGCTCACCCAAAAATGAAAATTCTGTCATCATTTTTTCAACCTCTTGTCATTTCAAACCTTTATTACTTTCTTACGCGGAACACTAAAGAAGATATTTTGAAGAAAGTTGGTCTCTAAACAGCACTGCTCCCCATTCACTTCTATTGTATAGACACAAAACCAATGCAAGTGAATGGAGGCCAGTGAACAACATTCTTCAAAATATCCGCTTTTGTGTTCTGCGGAAGAAAGAAAGTCATAGAGGTTTGAAATGACAAAAGGGTGAGGAAATGATGATAGAATTTTATTTTTGGGTGAACAATCACATTTTCATATACCTTTCACATTTATGTGACTTCGATAGTGTGGCATTGATCTACGTAAAATAAATACTGTTTTATCAACGACTGGATCTCATCTTTTATTTCGACACTCTCGATTGTGTGTGTATTACTTAGGGATGTGTTTATTTTGGTAGGAAAAAGGTGATCTGGTTGAGTGTAGGCAGACAGATGTTTCTGCAGATGGGCCTGCTGACACCACAGCTTAGCCAAGGTGCCCCTGTCCCAGCCCATAAATGAGACACAGCTCCTTTCTGCTGGAGGTGAACACCTTCTCAAAGACTTGCTGCCCTTCATGCTTTTTCTAGTCAGCACTCTCCTCTGTTCTGCTGGAGCTTCTCAATGAGTGATAGAAACGTAGCTAATGGAGAATGGAACTGTTCTTCTGGAGCCTTTAGCGTCATTGCTGAACGCACTGTGGAGAGGTCTTTGATCCTGGGGCGTGATTTCAGTATCTTTAGCACTTGTTTATAAAATATGTTACATTTGTAGACACATTGGGGAGTAATAAAGCAATATGTTTTATACCAGTGTACTACAGAGCTTTTAAAGTGAGTAGGGGGTTCAAGAGGAAGAGTGTCAGTTATTGATTGGCACAGTCTGCCTCAAGTAGATATTTGCTTCTGTTTTCATGTTACATTATCGGAATAAACTATTCATGTAATATAGCCAGTATCCAGTTACGGATACCAAAAAACATAGCTATTTTTTTAACACATTCATATAAGTATAAATTAGTCATTGCAGTATTACAGTAGCTTTGAATGTGGATTATCCAGTCACAATCAAGAGTCAGAACTGTTTTGTATTCTCTTATTTTGTCTGTGAAATAGCAAATCTTGGTATATATTAAGATTTCTGTGGTATTCTTTTGACCCAGTATATAGATCATATTAACATAATATGAATGATTTTATAATATATTACTAAATGCTATATGATATAAAAGATGAGTAAATAAATATAAAGGGGAGGTATTTGTATTGTATGGTATGGTGATTAAGATTAAAGACACCTTTGGTGCATTATAATGTCCATTTTTTATTTAAGTTAAATGAATGATTTTAGTTAGGAATGCACCGATATATCGGCCATTAATCGGTATTAGTCGTTAAAAGCAAATTTTCACACTATCGGCAGATAGTTTAAAAACAGCCAATGATCAGGGCCGATATATCTTGTCAATCAAAAGAGGACAGAAAAATGCAATGACTTTGTGCTCTGTGTATATAAAATGTTTAGAGACATCACCAGTTTGATGTTCAATATTAATAGTCATTATATGAATGAATAACTTTAAGAAAATTAGGAAATATTAATTTAACCTTCAGAATTTAGTCAATGCAAGTTAAAGGGATATTTCACCCAAACATTTAAATTTTGTCGAATGAATAGCTCACTCTCTAGTTGTTCCAAACCTGTATACATTTCTTTGCTTGGTTGAACACAGAGAAAGATATTTGGAAGAATGCTTATAACCTAGGGCTGTCAACGTTAACGCGTTAACGCATGCGATTAATTTTTTCAAATTAACGCGTGAAAAATATTTAACGCAATTAATGCAGCATCCGTTTGTTTTGACATTCTTTGTCTAGCGTTACATTATGTAATCATGCTCTTGTTCGTGTACAGCAGGGCTAGTCAACTGGCGGCCCGCGGGCCAAATGCGGCCCGTCAATCATCTTTACCTGGCCCGCCTTAACATTTCAAATAAGTGGAGAGACTTTAAGAACGGTGTGCTTTAAATGCACGTCCTCCTGAGACGCTACATCTTTAAAAGCCCAAAACACTGCTACATAATTCCCACGGCTCATAATGATTTACGTCTTATAAAGCGATTTGATCGGTCAGTCCAAGAATGTTATTTAAAACGTTATAATCAGCAATGCATTGCACAGCCACAGGCAATCGGTTTGCGCACGCGATAGGTCATGTTCTAAAATGCGTCTTCTGCCCTTGAAAGTAGGCTAACTGTAGGAAGGGTACACCACGTGAACGGTTGTCTCAGATAAGGGAAAACGGTGTTGTTTTTATTACTGCATTCATTATGAATAATGGCTATATTTACGAAAAACAGCTGTTCATCTCCCCCAGAACTCGCACTATACAAAGGCTCTGCCCTATAAGTGCGTGGGGCACATGAATGCGATGGGAATTCACCCGAAGATGTGACAATAGCGTTCAGTTTCTTGCACAGATCAATTGACTGAATTATAAGACGCTTATTTAACGTCACAAGGGGCAGGGATTACTTTTGTGTTGAATGTATTTGCGTTTTTTACTTTTATTGATTTAACTTTAATTAATTCAACCAAATATCTTCTTGAAAAAACAATGCCACCCACATCTTGGATGTACTGGAGAACTGTGGGTGAGTAAATTAGTAGCAATTTTTGGGTAAAGTAATGCATTAAGGAATATAAAATACAGTTAAAAGGACAATTTCCTTTTTTATTTAATATCATGAAAAGGCACAAATACTGGATGCAATATTTGTGTGCATGTTTTAATATATGACCTATAAGTAACAGCAACAAAAACAGTATAAAAGGAACAAAACAAAATAAATAACAGAAGAAATGAGGATATGGTAAAAAAAACTGGCCCGCATCCTATTTATACTTTTGGAGTCTGGCCCTCAAAGAAAAGTAGTTGAAGACCCCTGGCGTACAGGCTTTTAAACCACTTAAGCGTGATTTTAAACAGTTGCTTTGACGCGTTCAATGAAGATAGACAGCTTCTAAACTGTGGGACGCAGCAAAACACAACGCGAGGTCCAGTCTAGTGTAAACAGTCACGGGCTGAAGGCTGCGTCGGTGAATCTCTGTCAGACAGCGCATCCGTGTTAAGTTCTCTTTCGTGCTTGAATGGATAAAACCATACAAGATTATGTCAGAAAGCCTGTTTTGTCTAGCATTTTCTTAAGCAAGACTTCAAAGTGTAAAATAAAATCTTAAATGAATGCAAAGAGTTGTGAAAATGCCTATGATAGTGCGGAGTGCGGTGACGGTAGATCTGCGTACTGAGACAGCTCTTAAAGGGGCCACGTTCTTAAACCTACTGCTGTGACTCCTGTCACTAATGTTAATCAAAGAACAAAATAAAAAAATAAATCAATGTGATTTTGTAGCTTTAATGAGAATTCTTCTGCATTTAATTTATAATTTAGCATTAAAGACTGTAAAGTGTTTGAGAACTTCCTTCAATTTCTGTATATTTCATGATAGCTCTCAATTATATTGTTGAATGGCTATAATTAATGTTAAAATAATCAATTTAATAGAGACATCAGTTACAGTACTAATATCAAAATGTTTTCTTTCATTCATAAAATGAAAATATGTTGTTTCTACATCAATTTGAAGATTAAATGTGAAATTATTAAAATGTAAAAGTATATTTTAAAATATTATTATTATGTGTGATTAATCACAGAAAATGTGTGATTAATCCAATTAATTTTTTTAATCGATTGACAGCATTATTATAACCAAACAGTTCTCTGCCACTATTGACTACCATAGTAGGAAAAATGACAATGGTAGTCAAAAGGGTCCCAGAACTGTTTGCTGTTCTACATTCTTCAAAATATCTTTTTTTGTGCTTTTGTTAAAAAACATTTTTAAGTAATTTTTCCTACTATGGTAGTAACTGGGGTCCAAAAACTGTTTGGTTATAAGCATTCTTCCAAATAGTTTTCTCTGTGTTCATCAGAACATAGAAATTTATACAGATTTGGTACAACTCGAAGGTGAGTAAATGATGACAGAAATTTTATTTTTCGGTGAACTATCCCTTTAATATAACCACCAAACTATTGGTATCAGCAGATATCACTCTGAATAATTGGCTATCGGTATCGGTGGAGAAATTTAGAGTTTTATAGGTACATCTCTAATTTTAGTTTTTTTGTAGTCGTCCTAAAAATAATTTCAAATATTTTTGCATACTCCTTTAGATTCAGAATCAGAAAGAGCTTTTTTGCCAAGTATGTTTGCACACACAAGGCATTTGTTTTGGTGACAGGAGCATTCAGTACACAGAAACAGCAACAACAGTACACAGAGACCATAACACAATAGAATACAGTACACAATGATTTAAATAAGGGCCTATGGGTATAAAAAAATAAAGAAATACAATACAATAAACATAAGATAAAGATATAGAGAGTAAAGCTATACGTGTATGTAAAAAAAATATATATATATATACAGTATATATAAAAAAGATTTTTCAAATCAGTGACTTTGCAGTGTATTCTTGTTAACCAATAAGAAACCTGTTTGAAAAAGGAAGGCCTAATTCGGGGCCTAATGGAGATGCTAAAAAGGAACAACCTGTCCCTCGAGCAAGTCAAGCCAATTGTGTGGTGTCGTGAATCTGCTATCTTGCTTGACAACAGCAATACTATGGATTTAGAAGACAATGGTATCCAGTATTGGAACACGGCTTGTAAAGATAAAGATACATCTGCCGCCAGTCAGTATTGAGTAAACTTATAGACGGGTGCACAAACGGGATCTCGAACATGGCTGTCATTGACTGTTGTAAGACATTGACATTGATAAACCATTCACTTCCGTGATGGCCAAGGATGGACCTCAGCTAATTTCTGGATATGCTATTTTGTTATTGTTTGGTTATGTTTGGTCTTACCTAGCGTTGTGGAATACTTTACAAGCTACTTAAAGATTGCATATCACAGGCAGTTTCTGTCGATCTCATATTAATCTTGAGTGCCTATACAGTAGTATTGCATACGTTGTATCTTCGAAGAGTGTTCAGTTTGATCAAACTTATAAAAGAGAGATGCAGCTGTACGATTATTTCCGGAAAAAAATGAGATGCAAGAGGTGGGACAAGTGGGGAGAGTGGGACGGAACTACAGCACGAGCAAGCAACACATCATCACATTAATCCCTTCGTGTTTTGTACATTATGCACGTACACGCCGATTGCCAACAAAACAGACGTATGACTTAGTTTGACTTACCGCGTGCGGTTCATGTCTGCGCCATCTATCAGTTTCAAACGATCTCCAAATCCTGCGTTATATCCACCGTTTATATAACACCTGTCACTGAAATGCCGTGAACAAACAGACACACCTAATCTTCACTATTGCAAGAGTAACGAGCTGCAGCGCAGCCCATCTTGACGCAGCGCAGATAACCTTGATGGTAAGCGGATCTCGCTCGTCGGTTGGCTCGTAGGCGGGCTCTTTCGCCTTCGCCTTGCCGTGCTTTTGGCAAATAAAAGGAATAGCATCCCTGTGACGACACAGGGATCCAGAATTAGAAAAAAAACTTTCCAAAACAATTTGGAGTGCTGGGGGAGTGTGTCAAGTAAAAAAATACTACGTCATACGTCCAACTCGTTTTTTAACAAGTTGACCCTGTTAAGCATGCGCTGCCAGCACGTTTAACAGTGTAAAGAAGTCAGAATGCATGACATAGCATGATACCCCATCTTTAATATATAACTGAGGTGAAACAAAGTGACTTGCAAATGCCGTACAGCGTTCTTGCTCACTTTTTGTTTTGCATGGTTGTGGTCGTAATGGAAGCCGTTTCAAAACCCACTACATGATCACTGAGCTGTGTGTTCTGCTCGTCTGTCTCATATGTTTACCTTTATTCCACACTCATCCAGACGCCTGAGGGAGTACCGTAAGAAAAAACTGTTTCTTTTGGACAGAGGAGAAGGGATTCAGTCTGCTGACCGCATTGATTTTTAGGGGAATGGAATTGCATTTAGCTAATCCAATTAGAGCATTCTCAGGGTCCCTATTTTCCCTTTGTTTTGCGGTTACGCGCTATCTATTGATCTAAATGGGACTCCCCACTGGTCCTACTGTGAGAGTCTGGGGCCGACCGCTCCCTGCTGATCTAAGATCAGTAATTTAAGCCCGTTTCGTTCTGCTGCTGAGCTTGCGGTCTGATTGCAGCAAGTGATGCTGGATCATCAGTCTGGCACTATACGCTAGAATTTTTGAAATGTGAGGTGCTGTTTTTATTATACAGCGATACTTTTACAATTCTTTTCCTGATGCATTATGAATCGTTTCAATAGGCGATTTGCATAATGTTTGATTTTGCAACCTGTTATTACGAAGATGGCTGTCACATTATGAATCCTTTACTGTGGTCTTACGTGAATTGTACGTTTTTCTATACCCCACATTTAGAACGCGGAATTCAGTTAGATCAGATTGAAACGGATGTCTAGCCCACCCGGTGGTATACAGGCTACATTTAAAAGTCGCATTTCTACAGTGACCCCCTTTATCCCAGAGTAACTTTATCTTCACGACACAACAGCTCACGTGTACTATATGCCTGTTTTAGTAACGTAACTACTGCTTTTCACATGACGTATTATTTTATTGGTAGCAAGCTTCTAGACAATGAGGTGCTTTTAGTGTACGTGAAGGCTTTCTTTTTTTTACATTTAACAGTGTACTATATGATGTACTTACTGATTTGTGAGGATAATACCTGACAACATAGTACAGTATGCGGCCTCATGTGTACCTCTTTAAACTCTTAGTGGTTTACACAAGTGCTTTCCTTCATTTTTCACAAATCCTCAAATGCCTCATGGGCCTTGCAGCTATGACTGAACATTTTTTCATAGATATCTGAAAAACAGTGTTGGGAAACATGCCATGACTGTGCGTAACCGCCAGCGACTCTGTCAAAGGTACAGCGACTCTGTTAGAAGGCGTTCCTAGCTTTGGTTGTTCTAGAAACAGTTATATACCCTACTGTAACTGACGGGAGATGAATGACGTGAGCTCCGCTGCTTTACTCCTGTTGGTAGTTGCTCCAAAATGTCCCTCATCATTTGCATAAAGTTGAGCAACTCTCACCTTTGTCGCGTCGCTAGACACGCCCACTTCCTGTCGACAGCGGTCACTCTTGTCGCTGGAAGTCGCCAGTTCTCCATTGAAATGAATGACATCAAGTTGCTTTGTCGCTAGGTGTCGCTGGCAGTGGCTGCAGATTTTTTAAAGTAATTTCCAGGGAATCATCATTTAGGGTTACAATGTTCATTGTACAAATGTTCAGTGCTTAACAAGTTTTTTAGACTGCCTGTTATAATAAAGACAACTTATAAATATTGAGGAATCTGTCAAGAACTAAAACACATTTTGTAAAAAATGTGCAAAAAACAAACTAACAACTAAATAGTCTTTATTCACATTTTTTATACCCACGGCACATTCAACTTTGGCACATTTGGCACATTCTCAGTCAAAAATTATTCAAGGTGTTTTTCTAAATATACAAAGTGTTGTTTTAATAGCTAAAGTTAAATGTTAAGATGTGCACAAACTAATGGCCATTTTAATAAGAGGACGAGAGAGCGCCAGTAGTGCATTTCAGAGCTGTTGGTTTAGTCATGGATTACCCATCAGGCTGTTGGGAAGATTAATGGCCATGCTTGTAACAGGCTCATTTACAACAATAAGGCCTAATTAATTACTTATAATAAGGGTTTCTTGCCTAAATGCAAATGTCGGCATTGCAGTGAAAGTTGCAAGTTGTTTGTTATTCCCCCAGCGTTGTGTTTGACTTTCTGTCGGTTGTGTTGCGGTGATAAATCGAGGTGTGTTTTGCTGTGTTCTGAGTTGGCTGGATTTGAAGATGCTGTGTTTTGTCTGCTGCTAATTGCCGACGTGAAGACATGCATGGGCTTTTCACATCTCACTTGTTAAAGGGATGGTTCACCCAAAAATGACAATTCTGTCATCATTTACTCACCCTCAGATTGTTCCAAACCTGTATGAATGTCTTTGTTCTTCTGAACACTAAGGAAGATATTCGGAAGAATGTCAGTAACTGAACAGGGGGAATTAGGTCTGTTTGGTTACTGACATTCTTCCAAATATCTTCTTTTGTGTTTAGCAGAACAAAGACATTCATACAGGTTTGGAACAATCTGAGAGCGAGTAAATGATGACGGAATTGTCATTTTTGGGCGAACTATCCCTTTAAGATGAAGATAAAGAATCAGCTCAGTCAGCTATCATAGGCATATTAAACAGTTAATTTGATGTAAATGTTATTGTTTTTCTTTTCAGTTGACTGCAGTGTGTTCGATATGAACATTGAAAATCATATTAAATAGGCACTTTTTAAAATTAGGACACAAAATATATCTAAAACTTTAATTTTAAAAACGTTGATGTGTAACTGTCTAAAAATGTTGACAATCAACCTCACAATGTCAAGTTATTGAGTTGGCATATAATAAGAGTGAATTTAAGTTTTAACTAATAAATCCTATCATTTTGATAACTTTTGGACCATTTTGATTGAATGGTTGAACATGATTACTCAAGTTGAATTTAAATCGAGAATAAGATGTATTTTCGCATGTTTCTACCAAAAATAGCATTCAGCATATTTAATGTCACATGCTAAAGTCATAGCTCACCCAAAAATAAAATGTTGTCGTCATTATACCACCCTCTTGTCATTCCAAACCTGTATGACTTTCTTTCTTCTGCAGAACACAAAAGAAGATATTTTGAAGAATATTGTTAACTGAACAGCGATGGTACCCATTGGCTTGCATTGGTTTTGTGTCCATAGTGTGAAGTGAATGGGTGCCGCTGTTGTTCGGTTACCAACTTTATTCAAAATATCTTCTTACATTTACATTTATTCATTTGGCAGACGCTTTTATCCAAAGCGACTTACAAGTAGAAGAGCATATAAATGTGTTCTTCGAAATAAAGAAAGTCATACAGGTTTGAAATGACAAGAGGGTGAGCAAATGATGACAGAATTTCCATTTTGGGGTGAACTGTCCCTTTAACATCTCTTTTTTTAATCATTCTGTGTTTTTCCTGATGTATAAATTTGCTTGGTGAAGCTGTGTGTTAATATTCCTCTTAACCTCTCTCTCTACCTCTGTAGGTCACTTTTGAGCAACACAAAGAGAATCTGGCCCTTATGTTTCGAGAGTACCAGAGGATGGGTTCTGAAGGATCTGACATCAGAATAAGAACGATCTCTGGGGTCAGCCAGGATTCTGAGCTCCGTGTCTCTGCCAATGGTGAGCTGCGTGCAGAAGAAACGGCTCCATCTACTGTTATTGAGCTACGGGTAGAGGTGGCCGATCAACCTACAGACAGCGAGGAGAGACACAATCAGGTTAGTGTCCCTGTCTCCAACATACTGGCCCAAGAGGAGGACGAAAGAGGGGCTGATACACCTGCAAACCCATCAGAGACACAGGAAGTTGAAGAAGAGAATGCTGCGAAAGAAGCAGGAGAGGATGAAATGAGAAATAAAGAAGACAATCTCGAACCAGAGGCTAACTTGGATGGGGAACATGTGGAAACAGAAAGAGTTGAGAATGACATGAAGACTGAAAAGGATTATGGGAAGGACATAGCACATGTTGATGAGAAAGATGGAACTAATGATGCAGATGATCAACAGATTGCAATGGAGAAGAATGAGAACGTAGAAAACGAAGCTGTGAAGACGTCAGATGAAGGCAAAATGAATGAAGTCAGTGCACAGGCGGAAGATTGCTCTCCTGAAGTTGGAAAGGAAACTGAGGTGGTTGAAACCACTGAAGCTTCTTCTGAGAAGAATAAAGATGATGCTGAACAGCAAGATGAAAGAAAGCAGAAAGAGATGGAAACCAAACAAGAAGAGAAGTCATTGGAAAAAGACACGATGGAGACTGATCCATCTAAGGAAGAGGAAACCAAAGACGCCCCAGCACCCATGGTAGAGGTGGATTTAAACCGAAGCACCTCCACAGAGGAGTCCACAGAGGGTACAAACACAGAGTTACAAGCCGCAGCGAGCCAGCCAGAGCAAACAACAGAAGTGTGTCCTGTAGAGGCTTCTACGACAGAGATTAAACCTGTTGCGAGCATCGCGCAGGATGCAGGAAGTAACCAAGACCCTTCCACAGCAGCGGTGACTGAGAGCTCTGCAACTAAAGCCAAAGAGATTAAAATCGCTAGACTGGATGTGTCAAGCGTGGCCTCCGACACGGAGAGACTAGAACTGAAGCAGACCTCCACAACTGTATGCTTGTTTTAAATTTGACCTTGAACTTCACTCACATGCATATTTCATGTTAGAATACTGAACGTCTATTATTGTCTACGCAGAACGTGAGCCCAAATCAGGCACCTGTCTCAGATTCATCAGGCCAGGGCAACGAGGGCTCGTCTTCAGGACGCTCCACCATGTTCCGTATTCCAGAGTTTAAGTGGTCACACATGCACCAGCGTCTTCTGACCGACCTCCTTTTCTCCATTGAGACAGATGTACAGATGTGGAGAAGGTGAGAGCACGAAGGTCAAAATCACATACGAAACGACTCTTGAGTTGACATTGAAACTCGACTGACTATAGCAGCTATAGAGTTGGTGTGTCTACACAGCATTTCTTGAGAGAAATAAAAATCAATGCAATTCATAAAAAACGTGGTGAGAAATGAGAATAAAGGAGAAAAACCACACACTTTCAGTTATTTCCTTTCTAATATTTTATCATAATATTATAATATTGCCTGACATCTCCCCACAGTCATTCCACTAAGACGGTAATGGATTTCGTGAACAGCAGTGAGAATGTGGTGTTTGTGCACAACACCGTTCATCTGGTCTCTCAAGTGGTGGATAATCTGATCATGGCCTGTGGAGGAATCCTTCCACTACTTTCTGCAGCCACATCCTCTACGGTCAGTGTGTGTTTGTGTCTTAATACCTAAAGTGATAAATTCCTGTTGATTTATTCACATTCAGGTCATCTAATATGTAGATGACATTGTTTTTTCATTAAAATGGTAAAACTATGTTTTGCTTAAACTGTGGTTCTTGGTGATTCATTAATGAAAATCTACAGATGGGCAATTCCAACGTTATGGATGTGACATAAAAAACACTCAGAGAATGTATTTGTTATCCAAAATACTGAACCATTTGTTTATATTTGACTAAACCCTTGTTGAAAGAGTTTAAACATCAGAAAAACATCATCGTCTATGCATACGTGGTATGGATATGACAAAAAGGACATGGTTTTTGGGAGACGACAAACCCTGTCTGTGAATTAAAATGCACGAACCTAAAGCAATTATACCCGACAAACGGAGAAGGGATGCCTCTTCACAAAACATAAAATAGTTACTTTATTTTAGTTTGCATGTGTCCGTTTATCAGTTACATGGACCGTTATGCATGTGACAATCCTGAAAATGGCACTTACATGACTATGGAAAATCATGCACTTAATAAAACAAATGCTTTAAAAACTTGAAAAGAGACCTCACATGGGTATTTTAAATGATGTAAAACTAAAAGCAATTCAATATTATGAAAAAAAGCCCTTTAAAGTGTCCCTCTGAAACTTGGAGTTTCAAAAATGAGTGAATAAAGTTGAATACATTTTGTCATCATTTACTCAGCAGTGGCTCTTAAAACTTTCTTGAGACTTTTTCATCCTTGGAACAGAAAATAGTTGTTTTGTCCTTAAAGGTGCTTTTCATCCCCTGGTCTTCTTCCCCTTGTCTTTGTGTGTATGGAAGAGGGCATTCAGCTAAACGTCTTTAGTCTTCAGAAGGAAGAAAGTCAAACAGAGTTGCGAATTGTTGACGGCAGCTTTTCATTTGAACATGGAGGACAACCCTTACATGGTCTGCTGACGCACAGCAGTTAGTTATTCATTTAGCTAATGTAGTTTTTAAGAACTGCTTTGCTCTTGCATTATGATGATGGAGGTACTGATGATGATGGTGATATTGTCTTTCAGCATGAGCTGGAGAACATTGAGCCGTCTCAGGGTTTGGCTGTGGAGGCTTCACTGATGTTTATGCAGAGGTTGACCAATCTCGTGGACGTACTGATCTTTGCCAGCTCGCTCAACTTCGCTGAGATCGAGGCGGAGAAGAACATGTCCTCTGGAGGCATCTTAAGACAATGTCTACGCTTGGGTATATCTTTATTAGTTTTTATATTATCTGGATGTATCAGTGTTTATTTGTGTTTGCTCCTTCTTTTCATCTCCTTTTCATGTTTTAGTTCTGTCTTTCCAATGTTCTATTGCTTCTCTCTCTCTTTCTCTCTCTCTCTCATATGAGTTCTTTGATAGTGTTATTATAAGCCCTCTATACTGCAGTGCTCTAAAATGACGACCATCATCAGCCCATTGACTCTAATGGTTGTGTTGTAGCCTGAGGCACCTCCTCTTTTATGTGTCTATGTATCACAAATGCTACTTCAGTGTTATAGCCCACATAACTGAAATCCAGACATTCAGATTGGTTACATTATTCATTTCTCTCACTCTCTCTCTCACACACACACACACACACGCACGCACGCACGCACGCACGCACGCACGCACGCACACACACACACACACACACTCCACATGACCCTCCCTGAAGCTATGTAGGCACCATCAAACTCCCTCTCCTCTAAGTATCAGTTCTACGCACCGCTACCCTTCCTCTTCACCACATTGACTTTCTCACCGCTCAGAGCCTCGGAACAAAATGGCCGACATGTTAAATCGACTCGACGTCTCGCAGCAAGGGCATGCTGGAGCTTCCTGATTGGTTTAGTGGGACAGAACCCGAAGCCTGTTTTTAGGAGGGCTGAAAGTATAAAATGAATATTTGATGAGGTCTGCCAGCATGTAATCTGATTTGGGATCTGTAACAAGGTTTCGCTCAAATCTCTACTTCGCTCGCTCGCCCCTCTCTCTCGCTCTAATTCACACTCTCACTCGCTCTAAAACGACTAGAACGATCTAATGGAAAAAGCTGGTTGCTGGAATAATACCTACAGTATAATCTTAGCGTTTCAGAGTTTACATTTGTCACTTGTCATGGTATGAGAGGATAGTGACACGCACACACAAAACGCACGCAGTCAGACCCACGCTGCTGCGCTGGTTTTTTTTTTCCGTACACACATGCGCCATTCTACTCTTACACGAGGCATGCAATACATCAAATAAATGCAGTTTTTATGTGCCGTGGTGGAAACACACCCCAAAAAATATAATTCTGAATAATTCACACCGAGTTAGTTACCTAGTTGGGAATTGGGGGGTATGAATATCTTGAAGCTGAATTTGTATTATTTCCATTGCTCATGTGTTTTTGGGGATTCAAATACACATGATGTCACTGTTTGTACGGTATTTCCTTAAAGGTTCAGTGTATGAAATTGAGTGGCATCTAGTGGTGATGTTACGAAATGCAACCAATGGCTCACTCCACTGCTCACCCCCTCCCTTTCGAAGCACTACGGTGGCTTACACAGGACGTAGATGGCACGTTTTCGCTTCCTTGCCAAAGGAGATAACGAATTTATGAAACGCCGTCCTGTAGAGCAGTTTGTCCGTTTAGGGCTGCTGTAGAAACAACATGACGAATTCCATGTAAGGGGATAGAAATAGCTCATTCTAAGGTAATAAAAACATAACGCTTCATTATGAAGGTCTTTATACACCTCTGAAGACATAGTTATGTATATTATATTGCATTTCTGTCAATAGATCCTCCAAGACATTACACACTGGACCTTTAAATTGTGAAGTTGATTGTATTGTCTGCTTACGCCTGTAGTTGGTTCGACTGTCTTTAGGTTAGGTTGGCATGTCTTTTTTCTATGCTATATTATGGCCTTTTCATCTGTGCCTCTCACGTCATGTTTCTTTCAGTTTGTGTAGCTTTTCCTTCAGGTTACCCATCATATCCACCTCTCTCTCTCTCGCTCTCCCCCTCAGTGTGCGCGATGGCTGTGAGAAACTGTCTGGAATGTCAGCAGCACACTCTGGGTATGTCTGGTGCAGAGAGCAGCCGTGGACAGCAAAGCCTTCTGGGAGCCGCCAAGTCTATACCAGCACAGGCAAGTTCAACATCCTGCCAAGGTTACCTGTGTCTCTCTTACTCTCTCACTCTCTGTCCTGTTCAGCTTTTATTTCAGTCATTTTAAAAGGACTTTTGGTCAATGGCCTTAGGTTTGATTCTCGCAATTCCAGTAAAAACCACTTTGTGTTGCTGATCGTGTTGTGTTACCCACACTCACAGCTCATTTATTATTTAGACGTTTTGCCAAACTGTTGCATTAATGTCTCCGCGCCTCAAGACCTTTCAGCGATCAAAGGACTACATTGTTTTTACAAAATTTGACCTGTATGAACTGCTGCATTGACAGGAACATAACTTTATGTTTCTCTGCAAATCTGACTGAATGAGATTTTGTGTGTGCGTGTTTTACAGAGTCCTGTGGACATCATCACAGGAGGGATGTCTCCTATCAGAGATTTAGACCGGCTCCTACAGGACATGGACATCAATCGTCTTCGTGCTGTTGTGTTCAGAGACATAGTGAGTCTCTTCACTCAGTTCACAGCTCTCTGTGGCTCAAACCTGACATTCATTTGGAAACAAAACTATGTTTAGCTCTAGTGTGTGTGTGATATCGCCAAATGCAAATCTGTAGTACACCATAAACATTAATACATCATAATTACATTTTAACCAAACTATTTTCTAGGGATGCACGATAAATTATCTGCCATATCAGTATCAGCCGACAAATGGTCATTTTCAAGGTTTAATGATAATAAAATTTAGGCCGATATATTATAGCTGATAAATCATAAATCATTTCCTCTGGTTAAACTTCTTCAGCTGCACGCTGCTCACAGTTAAAATACTGTACAATCTTTCTGTCGTGATCATTCACTTACTGCTATTAGCAAAACATTGTTGATGTAGGTACAGTATGTAGATACAGTATTTATGAATGTGTACATTATAGGAACAAAAGCATATTGTTTGAAGCAGACTGCTGTCTGAATGCTTTCTGTCTTGAGACCTGTTAGACATGTGGCTATTAAGAAAATAATTTTTTCTCGGTTACTCTAGAAGAACATCTATAATTTGTTTATTAAATAAAAACTATACCAGAAATGTTTGAATGGTAAAGAATCGTTAACTAGTGTAAAATAGGCTTGGGACATGATTTTCAGGGGAAAAAAAGAGAACTAATGGTTACCTTGTTTTCTTGTTTTTCAAATAAAAGCCGTTGTCCACTTTTTGCCTTTTGTTTCAGTCTTAGGGAATTTTATATTTATGCTTAGATACTGTATATCGGCAAATATATCGGTTGTCGGCTTCCAATGTTAAAGAATTATCGTTATCTCTATCGGCCAAAATTTACATATCGGTGCATCCCTACTATTTTCACAGTCACTGTATGATACCTATAGCTAATCGTTACTTTTAATGCATTAGTTTCTGTTATTGATATATATTTGACATAATGACATTTTAATGAAAAAATATTTAATTTTACTGCCCTCTAATATTGACGATATTGACACATGAGTGTTTTTCTCTTCACTAAGTATACAGCCCAAATTAATAATGTTTGCATCTCAGTTTTTTCTTACAAATATTAATTGTACCACATTTTATATTTTGATGGAAATGTGCTGGGCGAAAACATTTTTTTTCTTGCTAAGGCCAAATTCATAGCATTTCTAAGCATTTTACGTGTAACAAAATTAAGCAATGAAGGCCTATTATAACGTCTGTGAAAATGTGTCTTTCATATAGACAGAAGACCTCTTGGACAATAAAGTATCATGAAGAAACATTCATATACTGTTATTGTCACATATTGCTGCTGTCCTTTTGAAACATTGTATCTCCATATTTCATGATGTTTATTTTTTGTCATAAATCATTATTATTAGTCACCCTTTATGCTTATCACTGTGTGTTGCAAATATCTAAACTATAAAAAGTATTAAAAAGTCCTTGTCAACTTTTACAAGACAGTATTTGAAGGGATAGTTCACCCAAAAATGAAAGTTCTGTCATTATTTACCCATTTTCTTGACATTTCAAATCTGTATGACTTTCTTCTGCAGAACACAAAAGAAGATATTTTGAAGAATTTTGGTGTCCGAACAACAGCGGTACCCATTCACTTGCGTTGGTTTTGTGTCCATACAATAGAAGTGAATGTGCACCGCTGTTGTCTGGACACCAACATTATTCAAAATATCTTCTCTTGTGTTCTGTGGAAGAAAGTCTTACAGGTAAATTTTTGGGTGAACTGTCCCTTAAATCAATTAAAAAATACAATGTTTTTTCAATTTCCTGAAAAACAGCGAATTTGGACATCAGAGGTGTCGGAAGGACAGCGGCGATCTATCGGTTTAGTTACAGTATGAAGAGCGTATGAGCAGCATTTGTGAGTTGAGCATGTGTTGTTTTGTAGGAGGACAGTAAACAAGCTCAGTTCCTGGCACTGGCTGTTGTCTACTTCATCTCTGTGCTCATGGTGTCCAAATATCGTGACATCTTGGAGCCGCACAATGACAAGAAACACGTGGAACGAACACACTCTAACAGAAGCACAGGTAACATTCTGAACCCACACACATCACTGTTGTAAGATTAGCATGTAGCATATAGCATATATATTTACTACTCTGTCTATGTGTTTGTGTTCAAAATTCGTTTTGCAGAAAGTGTTCAGTCTGATCTCGAGAACGGTCTGTCTCCCTGCCGACAAGATTCAAGCATCAAGAAAGACAAGACCTCCATCACCCCTAGTGATGGCGAGACACAAGCCGGGCCGGACGCTGTTTCCGAGGCCCTGTCCACCTTGTCCTCTGAGGTCAGAAAGGGTCAAGAGGTCGCAGAAAAAGACAGCAAAGGGAAGAATGTGAATGTCAAGGATATTTTGAGAAGCCTCGTCAGTGCGCCGTCTGATGACATCATGGTGGATCTCAGCCTCTTACCGCCAACGTTTTTGGGTGCTGCGGGTGACGTCACCCGTGATCAGTCCGTCCAGTTCCACTCTTTCGACAGGTGAGTGGCAAGCGTTAACAAACACTTGTCTAGAGCTTACAGTTGACTGTTTACGGCAGTTGTTGTCTCCATGGTTCCAATTAGAGTGTGCTATGCCAGGAGTCTGTGATGTCATTTTATGACGGGCTTCCCCCCAGAGCGCCTGTCTTCTGCTGTAGGAAGTGTGCCGTACACAAACAACCTTACAAAGCCCATCAAAACAAGCCTCAGGAGACATGTGTGCACACAAGCACATCCAATTGACCAGTCTGGAGCCCTGTATTTGCCCCAGCGTTTGTGTTCCTAACACACACACACCGCCCCAATGTTTGTCTCAAATTCACTTTAAATAATGCTACTGCCTTACTTAAGCATCAAATGAAATCAATAACCTAATAAAAAAATAACTAGTTGACCTTAAAAAAGAAAGAAAGAAAAAGACCATCCTGACGGAAACCCTGGGGTGTGTGCACAGTAAATGGGTTACTTCTGTATCTTTTTGTAATGATTTTTGAAAACGTCTTTACATTGCTTGCCATTTTTTTAATGACCTGTAGCATAACTGCTGCTCTATAGGGACTGCGGGGTGCTTTGAGAAACAAGATCCATACCTATGTGTTGGCAGACGTCTGCAGGGTCTGGTTTTTATTTGCTGCATTGTTCGTGCATCAGTCTGGCATTACCAGAGAGGGATTATAACAAAAGAAAAGGGGAATGAGAGAGAAATAAAAAAGAGGAGAGCATTTCGTGTTGGAAATTGAAAGCAGTACGTCTTTCCGTCTCTCTGTTTACCTTCTGCTCCTGACATCTCTTCTCCTTCCTCACCCCTCCGGGCATCTGCGAGACAACCCTCTGATCTGGTCTGCTGTTTTATCTGAGGAATGCTCCATCAGGTATCACGCTGCTCCTGGTATCAGAGCGGGGATTACACTGGCTCCTGCAGAAGATGAGCTCAGCGGTTTAACACCGCTGCTCTCCTCTCCTGAAACATTACCAGAACGCTTTGAGCGCTGGACTTTGAAAGCTAAGCACTTTCTGTGACGCAAGGTTCACGTGTTCTTCCGTGCAGATGAAAGAGAAACAAGTGAGCAATAGATTGTGATCTGAATGAAGACGTTACTTCATCTTTAATGGCAAGCGAATGGAAACGTGTTGATCAGTTTGCTGCGTTTAACCATTCACACATCACTTCCTAAAGATTGTACCAGCATGCATTTGTGCACACTCACTTAGCAGTGTGTCTGCGCACATGGGCTGGTATGATTGAATCCCAGAAGATTTACGAGCGTTATATATGGAAAAAATAACTGGGTGTCTCCGATAAAACAAGCCTGGGGTCAAGGGGAAAACAGACGTTAAATTTATTTACTATCAACAACATCCTGATTTCGCCATATGTCTGTCTTGCGCCACTCGTTTTGACTTAAAGTCTGCAAATATTTGCTGGGAGGATCCGGAGACCGGTGGACAGTGTGATGTGTTAGACGAAATTTGTTTTACAGTATACTCGCACTAATAAATACGGCTGGAGAGGCAGGTGGGATCTCACAAATGGTACAGAGATGACCAGAGATAAGGTCTTGTAAGAATGTTGTTGTTCTTTAAAGGGTCAGTTCACCTAAAAATGAAAATTCTGTCATGAATTACTCACCCTATTGTCATTTCAAACCGGGTATGACTTACGTTCTTCTGCAGAGCACAAAAGAAGATATTTTGAAGAATGTTGGTAACTGGCACCCATTCACTTGCATTGGTTTTGTCTCTATACAATAGAAGGGAATGGGTGTCTGCGGTATTTGGTTACCAACTTTCTTCAAATGATCTTTTATTCTGCAGAAAAAGAAAGTCATACACGTGTGAAATGACAAGAGGGTGAGATTTTCATTTTTGGGGGGAACTATCCCTTTAAAGGTTTTTTAATGCAGTAATAGTATTGTACAGTGATATCTGTGGTTCAGAAGAATAAATAAAGCACCAGTTTTTAAAACTGTGTCGTTAAAAACAATTCAACCCTGCAAACGTCATGTTACATATGAACAAATTGTATAATTTTCTTATAGTTTTAATATATTTTGGTAGGGGTGCGTACAGAAAAGGTTGGTTTGTTTTGGTCAGACATTACAGTAGATGTGAGATCCATTTCTCGCACACACTTCCTCGCACCCGACCTCAGATCCGAGCAGATTACGGGAAACATGCTGTTTACATGTCGTCTCCGGGAGTGTTGGTTAAAACTGCTAAATAATTCAGGGTGCGGAATTCAAGCTGGACGGAGACTGGTGGGCACTGGCCTCCGCTCGGCCGCTCTACACCTGGCAGTTTTGATTAATTGACAGCGGTAGTGGGCCGGGGCTAAGTGTGCCTAATGGTGTACTGAATAATTTAAATCCTGCACCTTTGAGCAGATGGATGTTCACCCCCACCTCCGTCAGCAGCTGTCCACACCACCCTTCACAACCGGTCAGTGCTAAACACGCATTTGAGAGGCAAAAGATTTTGATAGAGATGTTGAAGAAAAGAAGTGGTGCAGTAAATAATGATGCTGGGTGAGGGATGCTTTTAGTCTGAAGTTTAAGAGTGTTCAACAGCAAAATGAAAATTCTATCATCATTTTCTCACCCTCAGATTGTTCCAAACCTGTATAAATGTTGTTGTTCTGCTGAACACAAAGGAAGATATTTGGAAGAATGTCAGTAACCAAACAGATCTCATCCCCCATTTACTGCCATGGTATAGGAAAACAAATACTATGGGAGTCAATGGGGGATGAGATCTGTTTGGTTACTGACATTCTTCCAAATATCTCCCTTTCTGTTTTGCAGAACAAAGAAATGTATACAGGTTTGGAACAATCTGAGGGTGAGAAAATGATGAACTATCCCTTTATATATGAAAATTCTCCACAAACATTTTCCAACGGAAGACCTCAGAATTGGCCTCAAAAATGCCCATATTGCCCAAAAAAGGAAAACATTTGTTGTGTCCCTTGTGGAGTACTCTACCATCTAGTGTATGTATTTATTTATACTAAAAAAGGCATAGAAAAACACAAAAGCTACGTGGAATGCGCCTTTGGTCTAGTTTCTAGTTTTACATGACATGACAGTCCCACTGCTCTTCCCATCCTAATGTGCAGTTTGTTTTCAGTTAAAGCTGCAAAATGCATCAGTGCAGTTGCCTATGGCAGTATGAAACTAGGGAGACATCGATCATCTCTTTTGAGTCCTTTTACTTTTTTATTGCTTTAGAATTTGGTGGAAATCTCTATTGGATGATAGCTTAAAATGTTACTGTAACAGCAGTATTTCTGTGTTTTATTATGGGAGTCTTGCTTTACTGGAAAGACAACCTCCTGCAGCGTTTGAAACCGTCTCAGACCGCTCTTATCTGATATTAGCGTGACTCTGTATGTCTGGAGCATCTCTCTATGGATGTGCTCTGGAGACGAGCTGGTGATTGTGTAGCATTACCCCTCTGTCAACACTGATAAACTCAACACTGGCCACTGTGAAAGACCAGAACTCTGTCATGGCTCTCAGTTGATATCAACTCTTTCCTTTTTTACTTCAGTGATGTCATGATGCAACCTCTGAAATGACAACGTGTTGTGTAGTTTCAAACCAACATATGCTAACTTTCTATGGAGAGACCCCTGCACATTATGGGCAACAACTGGATATGATATCACGTGCCAAAGCATTGGGTTTTTTGTATTCACGCATGATGGATTTTGCTGTGCTTGCACTGTTTAGTGATTTTAAAGCTGTATTGTATAAAACGGGATTGAGGACAGTGTTTCGTCCACCTGAAAAGTCACGCTATGATGTATCGATCTTCAATTGGTCACAATTTGATCAACTGAGCTTGCATTTTCAGTCTTCTGGAATTACATGCGTATAAACTAAAGAAGTCAACCAATTGAAAAGTTTAGTGTGACAGGCAGAATTTGGGATGTGTTGCCATGGTTACTTACAAAGACTTTTTAATGTCTTTGTATTAAAATGTCTTTAATTTTTCGTTTGCATCAGTCTATTTCATGTGCTCCTTCTTTTGGTGATACATACACAGTTGATGATACACAGATAAAATAAAATGGTACAAAACCATTTGGATGTATCAAATTCAGCACTTAATATTAATATTTTACACATTTAACCCTAACCCTAATAACAGAGTAATTAATACTATTTTTCACTTTTTAGAATAATAGTAAAGTCATCAAACTAATACAGTGCAAATAGATGAAAATTTTTTTTAGAGAAACCTTGTTCTGCACATTCTGTCCATGCTCTTAACCAGTTTCATTAAGTAGCCACCTGGCATGCATTTCTAACAGTATTAATGAACTTTCCATATATGATTATTTTGGGCTGGATTTGCTTAACTCTGGTCATTTATTAACACCGTGTCCACACATCCAGGCATCCAGTGTGGACAAAATGTAAAATTATAATGGGCTCTAATGCGTTTCTAATGTCTTTTGTCGTGTCGCGTCCGGTGTAGACACGGTGTAAGAAAACAAACAAACAAAAAAAAAAACAACACAAAAAAAAACCCAAAACAAAACAAAAAACTATATAAAATAAAGCAATACAATACAAAATACAAAAAACATTTTTAAGTTTATTCAAAAGTAAATATTTCCTCATTATTAAGACACCTCATGCTGTTCCACGTTGGTATGCTTTTTTTCAGAGAAACAACGGTATCCCAGCTGTGTTTTATGTGGCCTGTTCTACTTTTTTAAACTGGGCCACTGTGTTCTCTTACAGGAACCAGCAGCGTTTTAGTTTCAATGACATGCCAATTTTGAATCGGAATAGTAACACGGATGAGGCTGCAGTGCTGTTGCAGAGAGGAATATATATTTAGGATTCAGTGCATAATTATTTAATTGTTTGTGACATGAAGCACACACGCAACGTGGATGTTTTTTAGCGTTTATTTGTTTATAGCTTTATGATACTACGTCCTTGTACGTAAAATATCTGTACAGTGATTTAGTAATAAAAATCAGCTTATAGGTTTTAAATTGTACTTTTATAAATAAAACCTTATAAAGACCCCAATTATAATTATCTACAAAACAAATTTCAAACATTTCAGATTTTTAAGATATGTAAGACACATTTTCATTCATCTGTTTTGACTTGTACTGTCTATACAGTTTTACTGTACATATAGCCTTTCAGTCTTCACCTAACCACAAAACAGCTAGTTTATCACATGATCTTGAGACGTGACATTATACAGTGGCACACAGTAGCTTCTAGTGAGTTAGGAGCACAACACACCGCCAGCTTTAATCAATCACAAAGTTTGGAGCTGTGAGTGACAGGAGCTTGGAGGCCATTGATTGGTGGGAAGATAGATGCTACCATTATGGAATATTTTCTGTCAGGGAAACCGGGCTCTAATTACACTAACACGCTAAATGGGTTTCTTGTGTTGCGTGAACCGGGCGCTTTTTATGTTAAATCACATTATGCGCAGCATATTTAGCCAAGATCATCAGTCTGATCGTTACGGGGCCGAAGATGAAATAAGAGCTAATGGTTTTTTGACGGAGTGCTTGATTCTGGAGATCTGTTTATTAGGTTGAGAGAGTGCATGGCTTTAGTCTGTTTAACATTACTACACTGAGATTTTCACAAGTCATATTAGAAAACTTAATAATTACAGCTCAAAGTGAAGTAGAATCAAAATTAATAATCATAATTGTCGTAATATTGTTCCTCTGGGCACAGAAGCCTCAATTGACGCAGCATACTATTTATATATAATATGCTTAGTATATAAATTATAATGTAGTTATAGTATAGTTTATATATATATATATATATATATATACTGTATATACAGTATATATACAGTATATATATAATCTCACTTCGGAAGACGTAAACAATGCTGGTCCAGATGAACTTCCTCTTTCATTTTTTAACACTGCACAAACATTTGAACAGAATACAACCAATAGAACATTTAAAAAATGCAAGCATGCACTGCTCAGTGCTCATGTGACGCGATGTGAAACAATCGCTTACCGGACATGCATCTACTCTAATCCAAGATGAGCCTTTTTTAACTTTATTAACAAAATGTGGCCATTGAACGTTAATCAATGAATATGCTCTATCACACACAGTGGTGGAAAGAGTACTGGAAATTTGTACTTAAAGGGGTCATATGGCGCGAATACGTGTTTTTCTGTGTCTTTGGTGTGTTATAAGTTGCCCATGCATGTATTAGACACGTAAAATTGCAACAAATTAAAGTGTCGGAACAAAAGATGCATTCTATCTAAAAGCGAATGCTCACCCAGACCTGCCTGAAACGCCTCGTGTAACCACACCCCCACAAATCTACGTTATTTCGTGGTATGACTTGACTAAGACCGCCCAAATCTATATGCAAGTAAGGTGGGCGTACTTGTAAATCTCATTGTATCGTCGCCGCCGCAGCCATGTCGTGGAGACGCTGTGTGTTTCGTTGCGAAAAGAAAGCCTCTTTGTTTGCTCTTCCAAAAGATGAGACAACTAAAGACGAATGGTTACATTTTATTTACAATACTGTTCCAGCACAGTACAATCCAAATATTCAAGTGTTTTCAGCGCATTTCACATGATTGCTTCGTGAACCTGGGAGAGATCAAGGCCGGCTGTGCATGAAAGCTTATGTTAAAAAGTGGGGCAATTCCAACCATTACAACTTCGCAAGGACAGTCTGGCGCTTCATATTCGCAGCCTGTAAGTATATTTTCATTGTAAAAGACTTTGTTACGGACTAACGCGAGTTGAGTTTGTTGTGTGTTTGTGATCTGCAAATGCAAAAAAAACAACAACATAAGTCCTAATAATCAGTAATTATGTTCCAACTAGAGGCAACAAATGTCGTGTTTATAATGGGGTTTATTGTCTTTTTTTTTGAGTCGCGACAAGACATGGCGTAACACTGGTTGATCACTAACGGCAAATCTATATAACATCGTATATAAAAGGTAAAACAGTTAGCTATAGTTTTGAACTATTTAACATAATATATATTTTAAAAACCTTACCAATCCTTTACATCCGGCTCAAGTCGCGCTGGCAAAGTTGATGTATCGGCTTGATCATCTTCATTTTCCGGATCAGATTCAGGCTCGAATTGATAAGGAAAGTACCGATGACGATTTATCACCTGTCAGTATAATTGCTTTGGAACCTGATGTTCCAAATATGGTAAGAGGCATTACATTTCCATCACATGCTTGCAGTATTCCACCAATCACTATGCACTGGTTAACTGGCCAATCATAGCACACCTTGCTTTTCAGAGCGATGAGCTTTTTTAAAAAATCTGCACATTTCAGAGAGGCGGGGCAAAGAAGAGAACAAACATGCACGGGATGTGGAAAATACAGCGTTTTTGAACCTTAAATCGTGTATACACATTGCATTACATCTAAAACAAACGATAATATTCGTTTTAGCCGTGTCATATCACCCCTTTAAGTACAAGTACTGTTACATTTCTGAAATTGTACTCAATTACAAGTAAAAGTACTGGTGTTAAAAAAGTAATTCAATAAAAGTAAAAATTACTCTTCTCAAAACTACTCTGAGTACTAGTCACTCGTTACTTTTTAGGCGGTGTTATTTAATGAATTATGAATAATTATTAATAATCAAATTTAGAGATATATAGAAAATAGCTACTTTTAACAAAACACATCTTTACCTTACTGATAAAGCATAAAACTGGATACAACTCAAACAAAATAACCATTCAATGTGTTGTTCAGTCTGTCTGTCTATCATGAGCTCAGTTTTCCAGTTTGCTGTACCATTTATGCAATTCCAACACTGTTCAATCATGTGTACTTCGCAGAAATGAATAAATAAGAGCCCCAAATACTGCATGCAAAAAATGCAAAACATTTGTAACCTAAATTGCATTGGATTAGCATTAACAGTCATATCTGAAGAGGAGCTGGCTGATCAATTACTCAACCTCAAGCCATCCAAGATGTATGTGACATTATTTCTTAGGTAGAACAATAAAGATTTTTACCTGGAGTTGTGGTCCATGGTTTTTCATAAAATGCAAGTCCACGGTTCATGCCTTTAAAAATTCAAACTACAGATAGTGGCAACATAAAAGTAGTCCCTGCGGCTTCTTTTGATGTATTAATGTTGTCTCATTTAAGCGAATCGATCGATCTGTGCAAGAAACGTTATTTACAACATTATAACTGGTAATGCACAGTTTGTGAAACTGCTTCGCATGCGTTCCAATCGCATATGTTCCCTACTCACTTATAAGGGCAGAGCACTTGATGTAGAGACTTTGGAGAGAGATGGACAATTTTACCTCATGATATAGCCGTTTGGATGACACTTGTTGAACGGAGTGATGCAGGAACTCAATATTTCTCCATATCTCGGACGAGCCTTCGTATTGTGTCCCTTTACCGCAGTGACTTTCAAGCACGCAAAACCGCCATTTTATACGCGCCCTGCCTGCCGCACATGCTCGTCCTCCTCCATGATTAAACTAAATTGGCGGCAGGTGTCTTGAAATCTGTGTGACGCAAGTTTTCTATGCGCGATTTATTATGCGCGATTACTGATTATTTTCCTTAGCCAATCACATGAAAATTAAACATATAAAGTAGCGATGTCAATGTGAGGAAAAACAGCGCAGTAAAAGTACCGATACAGCACTAAAAATGTACTCAAGTAAAAGAAAAGTACACTGTTTTTAAACTACTTAAAAAAGTACAATTCCTTAAAAAAAAATACTCAATTACAGCAATTTGAGTATTTGTAATTCGTTACTTTACACCACTGATCACATATGAATGTCCTTCCTCATAGCAACATTGAGCGTCCTGGTCCTGGATATCTTGATTGACAGGAGTTTCATCCAATAAACAGTAGCTATCCCATTCCAACAAAAGACCTACCTTTCCGGTTTGACTGATTTGTCGTTGTGTTTTCTGACTTGTCGTTTCGTTTTCTGACTTGTAGTTGTGGTTTCTGACTTATTTTGTTTCCCGAATTCTTGTTGTGTTTTATGGTTTGCTATTTTGTTTTTAGATTTGATATTGCGTTTTCAGATTTGTAATTGTGATTTAGGATTTTTTTTGCTTTTAGATTTGTTCATAGTTTTGCGATTTGTTGTTTTGTTTCGCACTTCATGGCCACCGTACAAACTCGCTGTGTACAGTATAACGCTGATTCAACGAGCCAACTGCACACTTAAAACATTATACGATGATGTATGCCACGTTAATTTAAGAAACCTTTTAAGAAATTGAACGTACTTGCACGCAAAACAAACAATATTCACCTGAAAAGCCGTGAAACACAGATAATACAGCTCCTCTTAGCTCTTATACTGCAACTCTTCAGCGCCTCACTGGGCTGATAACGAAACAGCGCCTCCTTTGAGGCGTCATGCCGCAACTGCAGTTACAAATGACAGTCTGTTGACAGAATACACGCAGTTTTTTTTAAGACACCCGACATAATTTTGGCAAGAGACTGAGGCGGCACGAAATTTGACAGAGGCGGCCGCCTCCAATTTTTCTATGCAGGAAAAACCCTGTGTACTTAACATGGGTTAGGGTTAGAATTAGGGTAGTTCAGAGTACATACTGTACATGTTGAACAGGACTGTAAAATAATGTGCAATTGTTATGTTGGTGGACTTACAAACAGTTGACTGAGGTATAGAAATCTAATAAAGTAGATATTTTTTTGAGAGTTGAGTGAGTAGAGTAGTTCACCATACGAACCATGAAATAACAATTTCAGGTCTGGACACTTGGAGCCATGATGATGATGATGTTTCCATTGTTTTCCTGCAGGAGTGTTGTGGTGGCACCCAAAACAATGGGCAGGACTCTCTCACCAGAAGCAAGCACAGTCTCCGCCTCTGCATCCATCCCATCAGCCTCTGCTACCTCTTCTGCATCATCAGGTGGAACACCAGACAACAGTGTGTCAGTGGTGTCCTCAGGTGAAGCTGTTCCGAGCACAGAGTCTGCCACAGGTATTAGACTTATTGTATATTATTATAATATAATAAAAGTTTATGTTGAAAAAAGCAATTTCAGTTAAAAAATAAACGAATGTACGCCCAAATCATTTCTCAGATCAGATTGGGCCTTTAAACAGGCCAAATTCAGTCTGTAGTCATGTGTTACACCCCGTTTATCACAATCACTGCATATCAGACACAACCAGATCTGAGCTGATAACTCCATTAACCTACACCAGTGTTAACTGGTCAAGGATCATCCAGGACCTTTTTCCTAAAGCTTTTCTTCTCTCTCCTGTTTGATGTTTTTACGATTCAAGGAGTATTCGTGTGCATGTGTGCTCCTGCGTGTGTGAAGGCATTGGTTTAAGCTCCCTTGTGCTTGTCTTGTCTTTGAACTAGAGGACTCCTGGGTCCATATCTCAGGCTTGTAGTTTTAGGCTCGTCTGTGTCTGAATGGTTCTCCTGTGCGTGTCTGTTCGTGTGTGCGTGTGCGTGTGCGTGTGAGGACAGGGGCAGGCCTCAGATGAATAGAGATAAGTTCATTTTCTCCGGCTTGTTTGAAGTGGCTGCTTCTGCGTTCAGGAGTCTCACCGCAGGCGCACATGTTGGTGCTTAAAGAGCTGCTGTCCCTACAGCTCGGAACATTCCACACCACCGCCTGTCATCCTGCCAGAGTTATCCTTGCTCTGAGACCCACTTGTGTGTGTGTAGAGACATTAGTGTATATGTAGATTTACTGTGGTGTGATTATATCCTATGAGAGCGAGTGAACGTGCCAAGACCTTTACTAGACCAAAACATGACACTTGCTCAGAGATTTATTCACATATAATTATACGTACACAGCCACATACAGGGCTAATGAATTTATAGGCTGTTTTATCAAGGGGGGTGGAAGAACTGCTCTAATGCTTATTTTCATTCAGTCAGAACTATAATTCAAGTCTTGTATTGGCTATTTTGCATGACGTCTACAAATAACCTCACCTCACTGTGCTTGGTCAATATTTGATGTGCTAGTTTGAATTATTTTATGTGCTATGTTTTTCTTTATTGTAGCAGTGGGGTGGGTATCACCAAAATGATGTGATTATGTCATGTGCTGCAGTGTAGGATTTGGCCACAGGACAGCAATTTTTTTCTTCTTGCTCGAAGCGTTCTGTATTCGCTCTGCTCCATCTAAACTCCATTAGCCGATTATTGGTTAGAGGAACCGCACGTCAGGCAATCCTGGAGCGAGAGAAACACAAACGCATTCAAAATAGCTGCTCTCTTTTGCGCCGGCTTCCGCTAGATGGAAGAGTTTAATAGAATTATAGATAGATGTAGATTTACGATTGAAAGAACGAGCGAAGTTTATTTAGTGAATCTGTTCTCGTTTTGTTGTATTCTTGTATTGGTCTACATTTGTTTGAAGTTGAGTAATGAGTTGTGTGCTGATTGTGTTCTCTGCAGGAGGAACCTCCACCAGCACCAACCTGCCATCTGTCCCTGCCTTATCCCCAATGACCCAGAGCTCCGCCCCCAGCATGAGGTCACACATCTTCCTTACTGCATTCAACTGATAACTCATCCTGTTATAAACAGCTTATGTATTTATGTAAATATTTGACAGAATTGTGTTTGATAAGATATGTGAAAAATGAATCTTTCTTAAATATAATTATTTCATTTTAATATCGATGCCACACACACGTTTCAGCTTTTTTAACTGTCTGTATGTGTGTTGCAGTATCTCCGAGAGATTGGAGCACGCTCTGGAGAAGGCCGCTCCTTTACTCCGAGAGATTTTCGTGGATTTTGCACCGTTCCTCTCTCGCACACTGTTGGGCAGTCATGGGCAAGAGCTTCTCATCGAGGGCACGAGTGAGCTACTCTTATGATCTCTCACGACATCAATGGAATGTTCTACTTTTAAGTGTGTAATATGTGGTTTAAGGCAGTGCTTCTCAGCTAGTTATGGCCATATCTAGAAGCCTTGCATGAATAGGATATTGAAATTAAACTGAAATCAGAATCAGAAAGAGCTTTATTGCCAAGTATGTTTGCACATACAAGGAATTTGTTTTGGTGACAGGAGCATCCAGAACACAGAAACAGCAACAACAGTACACAGAGACCATAACACAATAGAATACAGTACACAATGATTTAAATAAGGGCCTATGAGTATAAAAAATTAAGAAATACAATACAATAAACATAAGATAAAGATATAAAGAGTAAAGCTATGTATGTATGTAAATATGTACAAGTAAAAAATAAGAATAGACTATTGTAGTACAAGGTATGTGCTATATACAGCAGAATGAATGTAATGCAAATGAAGGGATTATACATCCCAAAATAAATATTCTGTTATGATTTTTTCACCCTCATGTCATTCAAAACCTGTATATGACTGTTTATTTTTGTATACATGTGTCCGTGGTTTTGTGCCCATACAATGGAAGCCAATGGGGGCCAGTGTTGTTTGATAACAAAATGTTCTTCAAAATAAACAAAATAAGGGTTTTGCAGAAGAAAGTAAGTCATACAGGTTTGAAATGACATGAGGGTTTAAAGTTTTTATTTTTGGGTGAGCTATCCCTTTAATGTCACAGATAAAATGTCATAAAAATGACCTACAGCATTGTAAGCTCAACTGGCATATTTGTTTGTAGCCCCATTTCGTTGCATCACAGTACAAAATAAAAAACAAATATGCTAAGTGGCCAAGAACGACACGGTTTGGCAATGAAAAGCGTTCCGGCCAGTCATGAAAACATGTTAAGAGATGTCCCATTATTCACAGCATGTAACAAAAGCGTCCACACCTCCTTTTCTCACCTCTAATCAAATTGAAGCATAAATGTGGCTGAAAGTATCTTTTAACTCACTGATTACAATAGCAGTGTTCTTGAATAAAGGACAGGGTCAAAGGTCAGCACCCTAATAAGAGTGTTTAGGCTGTCCACTGCCACTGTCCACTGCGCTGATTAATAGCCGGAGGCCGACTATAAAAGCTTCCTTCCTTATTTGCTTCCTACCTCTACCTCCAACTTCCTGTTTTGTTTTCACCTCTTTCAATTGTTTCCATTCATTTCCCCTTCTCTTTTTTCTATTTGCATATGTAGGTCCCATCAGCTTAACGCTGTAGCTGAGATCAATAGAACATATGCTCGCCATATTTAGTCTCATGTCATACAAGGCTCAAACATGTATTAGTTTACAGTGGCATCATGTAGGTTCATTAAGGTCATCAATACTCTTGGCCCCTGCAAGATGGTGCAGAATAAGGTCACTCATAAATGTGCACGTGTCAGCAAAGCAGATACAAGGAGATGAATTTATGTTAGAAATGATTCATTATATTTGAGGTCATCATATTTTATCACAGAATTCTGTGGTTGACCAAACGATTGCTCTCTTTCTCTCCCGCAGGTCTGGTGTGTATGAAGTCCAGCAGTTCTGTGGTTGAACTGGTCATGCTGTTGTGCTCTCAGGTCAGTCATCCCTCCATCTCTTCACTAGTTAGTCTCCTTTTATTCTTACTGTTATAAATCTAGCATCGCAGGTGTTATCTGCACACTGCCAGCCTGATTCCTGTCCTACAAAACTAGCAGTATAGACAAAAGTCCAGAAAAAATGGCCCTTTTTAATGCTGTTGATACGAGTTCGAAGGTCAAGGGTCCTGACCCAGTGTAACCGTCTCGATCATATAGCCAGTCAGAGAGGATAATGCAACTTTGATAGCGTTTTTCGATCGATCGCTCTTCCCATCAGGTTTTGTGCCCTGGTGTTTCAGAGACAGGTGAAGGATTGATAGCAGAGCACCGTGTGTGTGTGTGTGTGTGTGTGTGTGTGTGTGCGTGTGTGCGTGTGTGTGTGTGTGTGTGTGTGTGTGTGCGTGTGTGTGCACGCGTGTGTTTATGTATTTAGTTTAGAGATCAAATCTGACTCAATCGGACAAACCCCTTAATTAAACGTCTTTAAAGGGATACTTCACCCAAAAATGAAAATTCTGTCATCATTTACTCACCTTCGAGTTGTTCCAAATCTGTATAAATTTCTTTGTTCTGATGAACACAGAGAAAGATATTTGGAAGAATGCTTATAACCGAACAGTTCTTGAACCCCATTGGGAAACATTACTTTTGTAGATGAACACAAAAGAAGATATTTTGAAGAACGTAGGACAGCAAACAGTTCTGAGGTACTTTTGACTGCCATTGTAATTTTTCCCATCAATGGGGGCTGTTTGGTTACAAACATTCTTCCAAATATCTTTCTATCGATGTGTTTAACCAAACAAATAATTTATACAGCTTTATAACAACTAGAAAGAATTTTCATTTTTGGGTGAACTATCCCCTTAAATAAAAAAATCATAAATGTGGTTTAATTCAAGTTAAACATTTTGTTTTTCTTTTAGCTATAGAGTTATGGTTAGTTTTATATCAAAACAGTACACGTTTATCGTGGGTCCCCATTTAGACCAAACCTTCTTTGGGACATTCTGAAATGTCTGGAAAACTGATTCATAAACAAGGCAGATACTGTTGTTTAAAATGATATCACGTTTTCTTTTAGGTATATGGTTTGAGATCTGTCTGTTGTTGTCGTAGCTATTAAAACAATGGAGGTTTATTTAACCATTTGGTTTGCTTTGTGCATGTGTGCGAAAGTTTGTGCTGTGTGTGTTTGTATGTTAAGAGAGAATCGTGGTGTCATGGTTGACTCTGTTTTGTGTGTGTTTGCTCAAGTATGAGAGCGTTAACATGCATTGCATATGCACACGTTTGAGGGTGTGTGATAGGGGGTAATGTTGGAAGGCATAGGGTGCCCTTAGAGGAGGAGAATCACTGAAGTGTGTGATATTCTGTCACTATACACCCTTACACGTACACACACATTGAGTCTTAGCTGCTACAGGCAGGTAGTGACAGGTAGATGTCCAAAAATTTTGAGACAGTTAAGTCTGAGAATATATTACCAATACATTAAGTACCAAGAGTAATATTTTGAGTAGACTGACATCAGAATTAACCCATGATGCATTTATCTATCATTTTAAAATGGAGGAGTTTGTGGCATTTTAAGTTTACCCAAACGTGTTAAATCCTCTCCACCTTCATTGCTTTTATTTTCAGTAATAAAGCATTTCTCTTCCATTATATTACCCTCGTGGTTCTCTGAAGGCAATCCGGAGAGATCAGGCATCTGACGGGGGGTGTCAGGGGCCGCATATATTTGCAGAAGTGAGGCGTGAGGTGGGGTCCCTCTGTGAACCCAAGCATCCAGAAAAGAGGGAATAAATGACACGCTCTAATGCACCTATTTGTCATATCTGTCACGCTGTTGTGTAATGCTAATCTAATCAAAGGAGAGAATTTGGGTTCTGCCTGCCTCTACTGAAAAAAGCCTCCGGCCCGAAGCCCGTTCCAGCGGTGGCGCGTCGCAGACCCCGCGCTGGAAAGAGAGGGCCGCGTTACCGCTGATTACTTCAATAAATCATCCGGTCTAAATTCGTTCAAAGCTGATGCAAATGTAATTTTATTGTGGGGGGAGAAACACTGCAAAAGGCAGCAAAGCTCAAATGAGGTCTAGAGCTCTGTTTACCCCAAGCTAAATTACACACATTCGCTTTGTAGGGCTGATAATTGTGCTTTTATGAACGTGGAGCGTTTTTTTCCCTTTCTTTTTTGGAAAGAAGAGTTTTAAACAATCATGCACAGGAAGTGCCGCCGTTGTGAACAGGAAGTGAACAAGCCCTTTCGGTGGCAGAACTAGTAATAAGAAAGAGAAAATATTGAAGGATTACTTGTCTTTTGTTTACACTTCCTTCTGATGTAAAGATAGGATCCAGCCGGATACAACAGCAGCGTCTGCACAGATTTTCTAATTAATATCCACGGTACAAGATGGAGTAGGATCGGGTCTAGAGGTCAGAGGTTGGGGTCACAGACTAGTTTTTAATCATTCAGGATAAGACAGCGATTCTTAACTGCAATTTTATTGCACCTCTCTAAAATGAAACCATTTATTCCCAACCCCGGATCAATTTTCATCATCTTCCATAGTCCTTTTGTGGTTTATTGCTTTCCACTTATATGTGTTTTATTGATAGTTATTATATAAAGGTATTTTGGACATCTATGGCTTTTTAATGTGTTATCGAATGCTATTTTTATTCTATTTATTCTCATTTTTGATCTTTCAAGGATTTGCTTGCGAAAGTAACTTAAAATACTGCAAACAATGCCACAATGGCTTTTGTGATCTAAGTTTGACGTCCTATTCATTTTATGTTATTTTGTAGCTGCTAATAATATGGACATATTAGAAATGTATCAAAGTGTGTTTCACTGTTTATCTAATTCCTTTTTCACATCACCCTGCTTTGATACCACTGCCAGATTTTAAGGACCACTATTATGCTCTATGTGAGCAATTCATTTAGCTGCATGTCTGTCCTTATAGTTTTAGAGAGCCAAAAAAACTGATGAGGAGTAAAAATGTTTTACCAAACCTGCTAATAGTGGATAATTTAATAAAACTAATAAAAAATATAAAATATTTTTCACAAAACTTGTTCCCCGCATTTATTATTAAAAACCATTAAAAACAATTATTTAGCTATTTTATTTGTGACAAGCAACAAATAACATCACATACTGAGGTGAGGCAGTCTCCATCTCCATGTTGTTTTGATGGCTGAGGGCCAGATTTACTAAACAGGGCAAAATAGTTCTGCTATACAGTATGAGCGCAATTTCAAATGTCAAAAAAGCGCAGATGGGAGTGGAAATTTCTGCGGGTGGTTTACTAATAAGGCGCGCATTAAAAAACACGGGCGCAATATCTCAAATTAGCGACATTTTTGGGTGTTAAATAAAGCTGCAAATACCAGTAGAATGACGAGCACAAACCTTAGTAAATCATGAAATTAGTGATTCATTTAAATAATCTCCTTCCGTAAAGTTTGCATCTGAAGAGGAAACTCCTACAATGGCATATGCAATAAGATCAGTCGCAAAAACAGCTGTGTCCATGCCTTTTCAAAAGAGACGTTAGTGCAAGCTGTTAGTAAACCTGGCCCCTAATGTGTAGAATTTCCCAAATATTTTGCCACATGGCGTTCTATAAAGAACACTTATAGCAACACTTTGTAGTTTTTTCTTCCCTAAAATAATGTCTATAAAATTATTTCGTGGTAGAGCAACTTTTAACCGGATGAATTATACTGCCGCTGCTACCTGAGTAGCGTCATAGCAGCTACAATCACACTCTGTAAGTTCTGTGTTCGAGTCGGTACACACAGCCCCGCCCATTCCCTGCCTGCGCAAGAGTGCCACATGTTTTCCAAACAACGTTTCAGCATTCGCCGGTTCCTTCAGCTCAGTAAACAAATTCACATGTATTGCGCTGCCCACGGGGAAACTTATGCAGCGACATTATTTACCACACTGGTAACAGACAATTGCGCTTATCAACCACTTGGGGGAACCCGTCAGCAAAAGTTCTATAGTGTTGCTTTAAGATGTCCTTTGTAAACCTTTCAACTGAGATAAAAGATAAGCAAATTGCGACACGTCTTCTTACTTGAATTACATTTAAACAATGCAGTTTCTAATAAAGTCACTCAGAATGTTTTATTTACTCCCCAAAGCCCATTTTACTCTCATTTGGTGTTAATCCTGACCATGCTATCTATTTATGCTCTCCACCATAGAATAATAGAGGATGAGCCTTCAAATGAATAACTGAATGGAGAGGAAGGACCAACATAAAACAACAGCTATCACAGCATCCATACAGGAGATCGCAAGTGATAGAGCTTTAGATTAGGGCCTGCATATTGCATGAGGATGGTCTTCGAGTGTCTTCCTCCTGTAGTTCAAAGTATCCACGTAAAAGCCTTGTGTTCAGCCGACCTAATTCTCTCCGACAAGCCACACACACACCATCTCACTAAGCAAGATATACATGTACCATCTGCTGTTGTGAAGGAGAATATCACTTAAAAAGGTTTCTGTTTTTCAATAAATAATGGTGCTGAGACGTTCTTAAGTTCATGTAGATGTTGTGGATTTGATTGCCTGTCCTACTCAATAGATTTGTATAGAAAAGCAACCCCGTGAAAAGGCCACAGCACTAATTATAATCGCCAGAAGGGCAATTGCTGAACTGGTCTCAGATCAGAGATGCTCCAGAAATCATCTCATCTGTCTGCTTGACAGTGGCCTCCTGATAGCTGTGTGTTTGTCGGATATATATCGGCGCGGGGCAGACGCGTTTCTCTATATCACCCATTACCGCTCAGGCCTTGTGTCAGGTCATCTATTCTTTAGGACATTTATCTTCTGAATGCCTCACACGAGGGACGGGGCGAGAGGGGAAGAAACCGCATCTTCCGCTTGTTTGCGAAAATCCTGCGTTGTTTTTCTTTCTTGTTTGCCTTTAATGATGTAAAAGAGCATAAACACATCGATATGCTGTGACTGATATTACACGCTATAAAAGACACCAATATGAAACATCAGGTATTGGATAATATGGCACACTCTCCATGAACGTTGTAAAATTAACACAATGTGATTTTTTTGGTATAGTGGAGACCTGTTCAAAATTGAGGTTTCTGCTTGATGTTTGCATGAATACTTTGATCATTTGGCATGGTCGTATGGCTCTGATATTGTTGATGATCCTGACCAGGGAGTCTTTAACATAGAGTTAACCTGTTAAACAGATGGGCACCTTCGTCAGTCAATATATACTGGAGACACTGACTTCCCCCTGAGCACTTGGCATTTCTTAACCTCTGACCTTTAAGAAGAGAATGGAGAGTGGCCAGTGGCTCAAGAGTTTAACCCCCTGGAGTCACAATGACTGTGGGATCAATACTCGCGGCGAGCGCTAGAAATGAAGCGGGGGAAAGAGAAATCGATCGGTTGGATGTGCCTTGAAAGCCTCTGCAGTGGCTGTACACTGCATGTTTTCATCATTCTTCAACTGAGCGCTCCACTTGACACAAGGTGTCAAAAAGACACCGGAAGGCCCAGACATAATCTGCAGATAGTTCCACATTTTGATGGGTTTGTAGGACTTGTGACACTAATGAAACCAACTGAGCTTTCTGCACTCACAGGTTCTGTGCAGGCCGAGACATTTGGCCTCAGTTATGAAACACGAGGAGAGCATATTTTTGGGGTAAATTGTTAATAATACAAATTTACATCTTTATTACAACTTCGTATCTGAAGAAAATAGTTACATTGACTATTTTTGTTTGTACAAACAATTTACCCAGAAATCTGAAAGAAAGCAGGATTCCTTTTTTCTACCCGTTACTGCAGGCAAGTGCAGTTTGACCCAACTTCTTATCGAGAGAGATGTTCAGGACAAAAAGACTAAGTTTAGATGCATAAAAGAAATTTAGTCAATATTTAGGAGTACAGTAGGATTTAAATGGCAAGCGTGATCTCACATGAATTCGTAACCCTTTTACAAGGTAGCTCATGCTGTTTTCACACCAAGAGCAAACTATATGCGCGAGTAAATTACATACCAAGTCAATGCAAAAACGATAAAAATAATGCGAATTGGTCTCCGCGATTGGCACAAACACATGATATTCGTCTCAATTGTGTCTTCCGTGCAAGTTAAAAAATATTTTTTGCATCATTCGCACAAATAAAGTACTCCTGCGAGTAATATACAGCAAGGAACGCGACGCTCTGCATTTGGTGTGAACCCACCATAATTCCGAGGTCACACTAGACTTTAAAAATGCGAAATTTCTACGCAGAGCCATGTGTTTATGGGTAGCAAACTGAAGAAAACTTAAAATAAAAACTATTGATAAAACGTTAAAACTTTTTATTTACATTTATTTTTGTTTTCGTTAATAGAAAACTAAATTGTACAAAATTGGGCCGTGTCATACTATTATTATTAGAATTTGGGTCACACCGTGATGTATCGCTGATGTATTATTGGTCACACGCCGTCACGTGATATGAATTCGCAGATTAGAGCTCACCAAACCTTTGTAAATCTGTGAAATGCAATTTTTTTGTGCAGCATCATGTGTTTCCGGTCTAATTCATTCCTATGTGTATGAATGTAAGCCAGTGGAAGGAAACTCATGGTGTGATCATGGAATAATTAGTATAAATTCGCACAGTGGGAATCATACAAACACATACAATTATTCGAAAAAGTAATGCTAAAGCCCTACCTCTAACCTTGCCCCTAAACCTAACCGCCACTGGAATGAAAGCCGATCATACAAAAATGTATGAATGAGATCAAACAAATTCAGACGAATGATCCATCTCGTAAAATAGTTAAGAATTGCTGTGGGATTGTGTTTAAACGTCCTCAAAGGTTACGCACATGCACTTAAAGCCACAAATCTCTCATTTTAATTTCATGGGGTCTTTAACTCATCCATGTTCCATAAAGGTCACTTTTAATTTGGGTTGTCCATACGTGGCAAGTCAAAGGCTTGGGTGAACAACAGACGTGAAGAGGAATGTGGTTGAACCTGAGGTTGAGCCGCCCCCCCCCCCCCATCTCACAGTCGGACCCGGACCCCGCTGAGTGGCATAACACATACTCAAGGTTCAAGCTTAGGCCCGGACCACGTGTTGTCTTTCCTTCTCTCCATATTCCTCCCTCCTCCACCCAAGACATCGCCCCACGAGGGTCTTCGTGCCGGTGGATAACTTTGCTCTCAGCATTCTTTGAACGCAAGACTCCGCGGAGGCCAAGAGAAAACACACTAACACCAACTGGCACTTAATTCTGCCGGCGCCCCGCCGATCCCAGCTATGTGTCCGGAGAGGGGGCTCTTCCTGACAGGAAGTGAGAGGGAGAGGCATTGGGGAACTTTACAACTTGAGTGACTTTTAATTCACTCTCTGACTGCAATATTGTTGGTCATGCAAAACTGGATGGAAAGGAACCCTACTGTGTATTCTCGTGGCAAATAGTTTTGTAAAGAAGCATTGACTGCCTAGGAGTCTTTGATGATCCAATAAATTGCTGTACAGGTTTTTGACGTTTAAATGTAACACAGACAGTATCTTCAAGAATGCCCTGAAACCTTTCTATTAAAGTAATCTCTGGTTCAACGTTCAGTGTTAAAATGGAATCAAAATCATGTCACTGTGAGCATTCTCACCATGTGGCGAACAAAGAATAACCTTAGTTTCTTTAGGAAAGAAAAACAACAAGATTTATGTATGATATTATCATTCCTGTCAAGTTAGATTATTTCAGTCATCACCCTCCCCTTAAACTGTTATTAGAGAAAAAACGCCACAATCACGGTTTTTTATAAATTAGTAGTTTTGAGTAATCTTTTGACACCACTAAGCCTGGCTCATAGTAAGGAAGCTTCTAATCACATAAGTGTGTTTAACCACAATCCTCTGCAGTCGTTAAATGTAGTCAGTGTAAATATTTGCTTCCCTTGTAAAGTCCCTTCGTGCAGAGTGTCCTCACAGAAACACAGGCCTTGTGGGATTGTATGTTTGCTTTGGAAGAGATAACATCTGAGAACACGCACAAGACTTGTAGAGTGTTCAATTCGTCACATCAGTAAATTAAACTGTCTGGATGTGCTGTCAAATGTCATTGTTATTTTACAAGCAGTTGATTGAAATCGACTCGTCTTTCTGGGAGCGTCAACGTTGAACCGCCTTCAAGGGCTTTGGTGAAATTAGTTCTTCACTGTATTCATTTTGCTATTTATTTTGATATGAGTTTATTGCCTCGTTTTGATTTTCTTCATTTTCTAGAATATGATCGATAGATGGATAGATGGATGGATGGTGGATGGAAAGATAGATGGAAAGATAGATGGATAGATGGATGGATGGATGGATGGATGGATGGATGGATGGATGGATGGATGGATGGAAAGATAGATGGAAAGATAGATGGATAGATAGATGGATGGATGGATGGATGGATGGTGGATGGATGGATGGATGGATAGAATATGATGGATGGATGGATGGATGGAAAGATAGATGGATAGATAGACAGACAGACAGAATATGATAGAGAGATAGCTGGATGGATGGATAGATAGATGGAAAGATGGATAGATGGATAAATAGATGGATGGATGGAAAGATAGATGGATGGATGGATAGATGGAAAGATAGATGGATGGATAGATATGATATATGATAAATTATATGTGACCCTGGATCACAAAACCTGTCTTAAGTAGCACGGGAACATTTTTAGTAAAAGACAAAAATACATTGTGTGGGTCAAAATTATCGATTTTTCTTTTATGCCAAAAATCATTAGGATATTAAGTAAAGATCATGTTCCATGAAGATATTTTGTAAATTTCCTACCTTAAATATATAAAAACTTTATTTTTGTGAGTGGATGGTCTGCCACAGTGCCCCTGATTAACAACTTCAAAGGCAATTTTCTCAATATTTAGATTTTTTTGCGCTCTCAGATTCCAGAGTTTTAAACGGTTGTATCTCAGCCAGATATTGTCCTATTTTAACAACTCATACATCAATAGAAAGCTTATTTATTCAGCTTTCAGATTATGTAAAAATCTCAATTTTGAAAAATTGACCCATAAGACTGGTTTTGTTGTCCAGGGTCACTTATATACATTTTACATACATTTCTTTATTAGCCAATCAGTTTATCTTTTTTGTTGAACCGCCTTCAAGGGCTATGGTGAAATTAGTTCTTCACTGTATTCATTTTGCTATTTATTTTGATATGAGTTCATTGCCTCGTTTTGATTTTCTTCATTTTCTAGAATATGATAGATGGATGGATGGATGGATGGATGGATGGTGGATGGATGAATAGAATATGATGGATGGATGGATGGATGGATGGTGGATGGATGAATAGAATATGATGGATGGATGGATGGATGGATGGATGGATGGATGGATGGATGGATGGATGGATGGATGGATGGATGGATGGAAAGATAGATGGATAGATAGACAGACAGACAGACAGATAGAATATCATAGAGAGATAGCTGGATGGATTGATGGATGGATGGATGGAAAGATAGATGGATGGATAGACAGACAGACAGATAGAATATGATAGAGAGATGGATGGATGGATGGAAAGATAGATGGATGGATGGAAAGATAGATGGATGGATGGATGGATGTGATATATGATAAATTATATATACATTTTACATACTTTTCTTTATTAGCCATTCAGGTTATCCTTTTTGTTGAACTGCCTTCAAGGGCTATGGTGAAATTAGTTCTTCACTGTATTCATTTTGCTATTTATTTTGATATGAGTTTATTGCCTCGTTTTGATTTTCTTCATTTTCTAGAATATGATAGATGGATAGATGGATGGATGGAAAGATAGATGGATAGATAGACAGATAGACAGACAGACAGAATATGATAGAGAGATAGCTGGATGGATGGATGGATGGATGGATGGATGGATAGATAGACGGAAAGATGGAAAGATGAATAGATGGATAAATAGATGGATGGATGGATGGAAAGATAGATGGAAAGATAGATGGATGGATGGATAGATGGATAGATAGATGGAAATATAGATGGATGGATGGATGGATGGATAGATGGAAAGATAGATGGATGGATGGATAGATATGATATATGATAAATTATATATACATTTTACATACTTTTCTTTATTAGCCAATCAGTTTATCCTTTTTGTTGAACCGCCTTCAAGGGCTATGGTGAAATTAGTTCTTCACTGTATTCGTTTTGCTATTTATTTTGATATGAGTTTATTGCCTCGTTTTGATTTTCTTCATTTTCTAGAATATGATAGATGGATGGATAGATAGATAGATGGATGGATGGATGGATGGATGGATGGATGGATGGATGGATGGATAGATGGAAAGATAGATGGAAAGATGGATGGATGGATGGATGGATGGGTGAAAGATAGATGGATGGATGGATGGATGGATAGATATGATATATGATAAATTATATATACATTTTACATACTTTTCTTTATTAGCCAATCAGGTTATCCTTTTTGTTGAGCCTTTTTCTGTGTTCATTTCTTTTAGAAACATTGCAGCATTCTTTTTCTCTTTGGAAAGTTCAATGTTTTCTTCTCAGATAGAAATCCACCGACTGTCTTCCTCGTGAGTAACACTACCCTGACATTTTAAATCCAGAATCTCTTGATCAAAGCCCTACAGTAGCCACTTTTCCGCCGTAAATCGCCTGGTGCTCGGTGGACAAGCCGTAACGTAAACTTTTCCCGCTCGTAATGATCTGAAACTGTGCTCTTCCGTGTGACGGATTATTTTTTTGTTTCATCTGAGCCTCAATCCCCCAGCCTGCGCAAAACAAACAAATACTTGTGATTATAACTGATGGGTTGGAAACTGGCGGGCGACTTGTTTATTTTCAGTGAACGAAGCCAAACGCTGTGCACGTTTCCTCGTCCTGCTCTGCTTTGTAGGTCTGCGTTATTTCAGTTGTGTTTTAGTTTGAAGGTAATTGCGTTCCCTTAATCAGCAGTAATTAAGAATGCAGAGCCGCGGTCATTATAATTGCAAAACGAAACAAAAGAATGCCTTATTGGATAAGTTACAAAGAATATCTATAACATTTGTTGTGTTCTCAGAAGGAAAGTATTTTTGCGTTCGTTTAATGGGAATGGGTGGGGGTATATGATTTTTGGTATAGGCCACTCAACATAAATGCTAGTTTTGTTTGCAAATGTGTTCATAATCATATGAATAACACACACGCACACACACACTGCAGTTGCCACTACCACAGCGTAGATCTGTTTTTTTCGTAAGAGCGTTTTTAGTTTAGACTCTACCCAGGGACTCTCTCTCTCTCCCTCTGTGGAATTCCCTTCTTCAGTTTCTATAACATTTACATTCACATTTACATTTAGTCATTTAGCAGACGCTTTTATCCAAAGCGACTTACAGAGAGTTCAGGGAGCAATAAGCGATATGTCATACAGGAGCAATAGGTGCTAATACAAAGTTACTAGTTTCAGCAAAAGCTAGACCAATACCTGTTGAGAGAAAGAGAGAGGGTTAGTGTTTTTATTTTTATTTTTTTATTGTAGTCTTATAGAGTCTTGTTCTTTTTTAAACATTGTTGCACTCTCCTTTCCTTTACTGATTTGGTGTGTAGCTATAGACAGTTTCAGCGGCAACAACATAAACGTTATGTGGCCCAAACTTAACTTCTATGAGATCTCCGTAATTTTTATTTAATTGTATAAGGTAAAATATTATTATAAATTAATATGAATATAAATTTAATATAAAATAAACTGTTACGTTACTAGCCACTAGCCAGACCGGAAGTTAACATTAGGTCAGGCGTGTGCGTCCAATGAAACTGTCTGTATAATAAGTGAGATAATATACCGTCAGCCAGTTATGCCCTCAAAATGAATATATTCAGGATGACACCCCGTGTTGAATGTTGCGCCATCTAGGGAGGATGGCTGCTAGTGCATTCAATGCGGTGCTTTGCTTTTCTTGTTTGATTAGGAAATTATAACTATGGTAGGTCGGTCTAGCTGTGTTAAAAACTGCAATAGCACTATGCAGAGTCGTTCAGGAAAAGCCCATGGTTCTTTCACTTTCGAGTTCTCCATATATCAAACAAAACAAGTAACGGTACATATCAAAACAATGATAGCAGTGGGGTATTATCCTCCCAAGATGGCGGCGCCACTGCAACATGCAACATAAGGCGTGACGTCAGCTTCACATTCTCTATATGTTTGAATTCTTGTAGCGAAAAACCAGCCAAAGTTAGCCATCAAATATGTAAAACACACTGCAAAAAAATCTTCAAGTTATGTATCCAGACACAAGATACCAGACCTGCTGTTTTCTGAAATCCTAATAAAATATATACCTGAACATGTATACCTGAACATCAATGTGTGTTTGACTAGTCTAGACCTCAAGTGAGTGTTCCTGCTATGCAGCCCTTTGTTGTTTTATTGAGACTTGAGGGAAATAGCTCAATTATAAACGTCCTCGATAAAACCATAAGTTGAAGACAGATTCAGGACAGCAGTAACCACAGCGGTTACAGTTACGAGTTTATCTTTACGATACAAACTTTCTCAGCCGCTGTTTGCGTGGCTGATAAAAGTCAAGTCCTATCACAGGACGCAAGCCCCGTGTTGATGATCGGGGTGAGTGGTTTCCGTAGCGACAGGGCAGAGGTTGTTGGGTAGTAGAAACACCTCTCCTAGGTCAGGGTCAGAGTTGAAAGGTCACAAATGGCTGCCTGTATCCTCTCATCAGGTCAGGATGGAAACAGCATTGGATACCATAAAACCCTATCAGGGCCAATCAGAATGACTGGTTGAAATCCAATAACCATCAAGCTTGTCCCCAGCGCCTAGCGCTGATCGTTAAGGCTGTTTGATTGGGGTCATTGCTTCCTTTAATTAAAGAATAATGCTCTTTCCACACCTATCCAACCTTCATTTATCTTTGTAGCTGAAATGCATTGGTCTGTTTTGGAGATGAAGGCCACAGAAGTGTCGTCTTCTAACATTGGTTGATAGCATGTGCACTAGTAAGCGTTTCTTTTTTAAAGGGATAGTTCACCCAAAAATGAAAATTCTGTCATCATTCACTCACCCTCTTATCATTTTGGTATGTATGACTTTCTTTCTTCTGCAGAACACAAAAGAAGATATTTTGAAGAACGTTGATAACCGAACAGCGGTGGCCCCCCTATTGTATGAACACAAAACCATTGCACGTGAATGGCTGCCATCGCTGTTCGGTCAACAACATTTTTCATAATGTCTTCTTTTTTGTTCTGCGGAATAAAGAGGGTGAGTAAATGATGACAGAATTTTCATTTTTGGGTGAACTATCACTTTACGTTTTATCAATCTAATTCAAAATGCACTTAAAATGATTTTTTTTACCTTTTAACACGGTTCTCCTATATCTGAACTAGTAGAACACCCTTGATGCTCATTCCTCAAGAATGTTATCCCGGAGATTCCAAATATAGTTTGGGAATTAACGGCAGTAATAGTGAACGATAGCCTACGGCAGGCACACGTGCTCACATCTAGCAATGTTAACACAGTTGAACGTTGTTTATTTTGGTTTGGGTTACACCTCTATTTCTCTACCCCTAGAGGATGGTGAAATATTTCCTTCTTAATAAGCAAGTGCATTTAACCTTTCTTTCCATTTTCATTTATGAGCCCAAGAATGGGCAGGGGATTAGAAATAAATCATCGTTTTTTGGAACCCTTGCTTGTGTAGCACCTCGACCAGTAGAAGCTCTCTCTCTCCTGGCTGAAACAAATGAGACATCAGGGTTCAACTGTCTCAACGATACAGTCACTGTGTGAAAGGAACCCTGAAGAAAACACGAGCGCCTCTGACTTTGTACATATTCGTGACCTGGTTGTTATTATTCTTCAGACGATCACAGAGAAGTGTTGAAATGTTGGTGCAGCTGTGAAAAACGTCAGTGATCGGGTCTTTCTTCTAGACTCTTAAATATCAATGAAAGCTGTGCTTTCTGGAGGTGTTTAGACTAACACCTTTTAGAAAAAACCAGAGTGAGACTTTGTAAGATTTGTAAGAAGCACACTTGGGGAAAGGCAGTTTATGACATTGATAGCGCACTTACACTATGAGAAACGAATGCCATCCTCACATAAACGAACATCTAAAACACGTGTACACACGCCGTAATACAACTTACTAACTCTCTATGATCTCTCTCCACAGGAGTGGCAGAATTCCATCCAGAAGAACGCGGGCTTGGCTTTCATCGAGCTCGTGAACGAGGGCAGGTAATTATCTAATCCCGTCCTCTGACCCTTTGTTAGCCACCTCCTCATTATCTCCAAGCTTACAACGCCGCGTCGGGAGGAAATCAATGTAATGCGGAAAGGTGCAAAGGGGGGATCAACAGGGTGACCTGGAGTTCAAGGCGTCTGTCAATAACCTGGCTTGTTCCCGTGTGTCACAGAGAGGGTTTTTGGGAGTGCAGCGTCGCCTTAGTTTCTTTGCCACCTCCTGGGAAATCTTTGCGCATCTTGCTGTTTTCAGATGGCTTTATGCCTCATCTGTTGGACTTACCCAGACTCCCTTTGGATGGACGGAGCTGTATTCAATTTCATGCCCTTAGATCTTTCAGATGGCTCTCATTTCTATGTTAACGATGGAAATTCATGTTAATGTATGCTGCGGTGCTGATGAGTACTACAGAAATGCTAATGAATGAATGCAGTGATGCATCAAGTTGAACATCTTCTCCAAGTTGACTGCTGGCCAACATAACAACACTCTTTTGGCCTTGCTCTTTTCTTTTCTTGGAAATGAGGGTCAAGATGGACAAACTTTGGTCCCACACATTGTAGAGATATCAGTATAATGCTAGTGGTAAAATGACATGTAAATTGTTTTACCCTGAAAATAAAATTCTGTTATAATTTATTCACACACGTTGCTTTTTGTCACAAAACTAGCCGTCCAGAATGAGATGTCAGTGCTGCAATTTCCAGAATGTAATATCATTAGCATATAATAGTAATAACATAATGAAAGTGAAAGGGTGACATATGAAGGGCAATCTCAAAGAGCGATCACAAGAGCCCTGTGTTATTGATGGCAGTCAGGGTGAGAGGGGTGGGAGAGGGTCACCCTAGAGTCCAGGGCACGTCCGCTTCCCCGCTGCCCACCACTGACACACCGGGCTCGGGTTTCAGCCCTCTACCCTCCGCCTGTTATTCTTCCACTTTGCAGAGGCCCGAGCCTCCTGACCTGCTGAGAGACTCCTCTCTGTCCCTGGGGGGAATGTTTTATTAGGCCACGGCTTGTGTTGTTCACAAATCTGCCTGGGGTGTAAATGTGCTGTTTCAGGATCAGGTTCCTCACTGTCTGTGCTAACCCAGAAACAGTGATCCACAAATAGATTCTTTTTTTTAAGGAGAGCTTCAGGTTTGTACTCTTTAAGGTTTGACATGTTACTGACGTACAGTAGCAGTAAAGGCAGGATAAATCTGATCTCATGTCAGTAGTCATCAGATAAGAAGTAGTGTGTGTGTTCATGTGCGTGTTTATCCAAGCAAGGTTGTTCTTACATATGTAGCAACATGAGCCAGGGTGACGCTTGTGCCCCCCCAACCAGCATCCGTATCTTGTTAGATGCGTATCATTTACAAATCAATTGCTGCTTGTTTTAGCGGGGGTGGGATTTGCTGCTGTGGCCAGTATAATTTTCTGCTTGTTTTACATGGGCTATATAAGTTGATTTAGCGTGTTATTGAAACTTACGGCGTAACAACTGTTTTATTAGGTTTAGTCAAATTGATTTCACAGATAAAGAGTTGAGAGAGATGGACGATACTCTCATTTTTGCCTGCAGGCCAGTTTCGTCCTTTGTAAATGGTTGTCATAATGTCACATTTGGTTGAATTAATTTACAAGATTTGATATTGACGTGTCATGGCAGCAGATTGTTTAATGTAATACAATTAAAACTTTCTCAATACATGCTGCAATCTGTCAAATATCTTATTCACATTGGTAAGATTTTTTATAATAATGATTTATAGTTCAGGCTGTCAGGTGCAGTTTTTGCAGGAAATGTCATGTAATTTTTTTATGTCGTTTGACCCACAAAAAATCTGTACTTAAGGTAACCTGCAATTTGGTTACAAACCGAGATATAATAGATGTAATTTGTTTTCCAAGGTTTTTTTTGTCAAAATGATAATACTGTAGTAGAATATGCTTTTTATTATAGAATCATATAAATCAGGAATGAACTCTACTAACTTTACTTATTGATTTAACTTTATTAAAAATCCTGTTGGCGCCAATAGCCCTATGGTTAGCACACCAACACAGCGCCAATTCAGTTGTAAAAGCCCCTAAAATATAACTTAAAAAAACACACATTGGGTCTCATTCATGAAACATTTGTAAATATATGAGTGATTTGCGCTTAAAATGGACCTTCCCGAAAACTCTCGTCCCGATTCACTTTGTAAACATCAGTTTTGGTAGTAAAACGTGCGTATGTTAATGAATACCAATCATTCGTAAATAAAGCGTGCATGCACACTCATTCATAATTAGCATAATCCCTGCCTATGAATTGCTGCTACGCAAATTACGTACCTAGGAATGCTGTGGAATCATCTGGATTCAATTCTCATGTTTGGCACGTTATATTGAATAAATGCATAAGAGACTAATATGCTATATGCCTAACAATAAATGAATCAATTAACACGTGTCCTCTAAAGCGTTTTTATCCAGATGAAATAATGCCTGGCGCGCTTCTGAAAATAACCAGCTGGTGGCGCTTAAGAGCGCTTTGAATGCACTGCGCGTTTTTCCAGAGACGGTTGCTATGATTAGGAATATCCACGGCAGTAAGGTGTTACGAATATCTTATTTTGAAGATCATTAATGAATATAAAAATGCAATAACTTTTCCGTTGTTGTGTTGTGCAAGTATGATGGTTGGTCAATGTACTGTTTGTCCTGCCTCTCCTCCACTGTGATTGGACAGCTGTGGGGACAGTGACGAGGCCTGCGTTTTACCCAAAGTTAAAGAGTAAAAAACGAAAAAACGGGCAAAGGAACTCATGAAATATCATTATTATTATGATACATAGTGCATCAAAATGCATTGTAATCAGTTTGTCACATTTTGAAAATACGAAAATTTTTATGAATACGAAAATTTACGTCAGAACGACTTAACGTACGATTTACACAAAAATTTGTTCTGCTCGTGTTTCATGAATGAGGTCCTTTCTGTTTGCATATTATTGCAAGGTCTTCAGGTTTTTTGTCATTTTAGGTTTCCAGTACTGACAATAAGTATATGTTATTAACTATGTTTACTGATATGGTGTTGATACTTCGAACATTGTAAATAACTTAGCTTAACTTACTGTGATATTATTAATCGTAATCACTACATATCACGTAAATAATATGCAAATTAAAATATTGCAAATAACCCACCGAAAGTAACCAAGATATCTGATATTGTGTTAATACTTTGCATATTGTAATATGCCAAATAAACAATCCGACAGCTTGTGGTTAACAATCCAGCACAGTATTCAAATAAATAAATGGACCAGTAACGTTGTAGAGTACAAACTTGTGTAACTTCAGTTAAGTTTCATCAATTTACATCGTGTTGAGAAAAAGATGCTATAATTCCATGTATTCTGTTTCCATTTCACTGAAATCACAGTAGTTATACTGTGATATATATTACTTTAATACTTGCATATATATATTGCATTGCATATACTGTATATCTATAAATCATCATGTATTTTTGAAATAATTAATAACTAAAATCTTCATTTAGTTTCTTGAGTGTTCAGTGTTTGAGTGTTACTTTATTATTTTTTACTTTCAAATATATAACGTAGCTTAAATATTATTAAGAACAACAATGAACAATACAGTACCGCGATAATACTGTATACTGCGAAAAGACTCACCAATTACCATAATATAAAAATTTGATACCAGCACATGCCTGATCTCTTTACTACAGTAACTATTGCCTGAATGTATGTAAAGCTTGTATGTCTCAGGTAGGAACTTATGTTCTCATGAATCATATGAATCGAGCATGAACTCATGTTCTCATGAATATTATGAATTAGGTATGACCTCCTAATGTTCAATGTGTTTTTGATGTGCAGGCTGCTGAGCCACACCATGAAGGACCATCTGGTGCGTGTCGCTAATGAGGCCGAGTTTATTCTGAGCCGCCAGAGAGCAGAGGACATCCACAAACACGCCGAGTTTGAGGTGAGCACACACATCATCAGCGTCAGTCTACATGGCCCTCGACCACAGAAAAGCCTATTAGGTTTTCATGTTTGCTAGTAATGTTTGCTATACAGTAACTACTTTTTAGTTAAAGACCCCTTAAAATGACTTGACATGAATTACTGTACTTGACATTTCACAGCCTTCTTGCTAGTCTGAGGTTTGCCACTTACTTGTCAGAGGCAGATGGTAAATGGAATAAATCTGCATAAAGTAAAAGTGGTTGCAGTGGCAAAAAACAGGAAGTTCTTTAAAATCAGGTAGTTGCAAGATGTGTGTTTGTTATCTTTTAGGTTGTATAATAAATACTTTATACTGGTAAAGTATTTAAGATAACAATCTCCCACCCAAAAATTGCACATGTATAGTTAACTAAAGACTATTCAATGATAATTTGGCATGTCATGCCTCAACTTCCTGTTTCAATGTGATATACTACACCACAGGGAAGAAATCTACACTCATCGGGTCATTTCATCGAGTATATAAGTATTCTGGTGTGGCCGAATGAAGCATTAGCTACATTTTCTTGACATACTCCACAATCAAGTCACTTTTACTTTATGCAGATGTATTCTGTTTCAAGGTTCATTTCCTTTTCTAAAAAACCTGTCTAATGATATTGTAAAGTCCCTGTGAGAATATTAAAAAGAGTTTGACTCAAAGTTTTGTCTATCGGACCTGAGAGGCTGCCAACGCGAGGGAGAACAAATGTTTTCTTTTCAAACACAACTTATATGGAAGAAGGTCTTTGACTAAAGAGATTGCATTTGGCATGTATCTCACCAAAACACAGCAGTGCATTTGATTTATTCCTTATGGCACAGCCATGGGGCATTCCTTCACTACTCCCCCACCAAACACACACACATCACCTCTTTTATCGCCGCAGTCTCATTTCTCATTCCTTCTGCATTTCTGTCTACCTGTGTCTTTTTTTCTCATGATTCCCCTCTGACTCATACTCTGCCTGTTTTGCTCCCTTTGCGGCCGATTTTCAGCAGTGACAGGAATATAGCATCTTTTCATTTCTGTCTCCCTCCCTTATTTCCCATCCCTCCCTCTGGTTCTGTCTGGCACTGAGGCAGGATGTGACATCGTAAAGGGGGTGTGGGCTCTGCTATGTATATGACATCTCCCACCCTGCAGTTGTAAAATGTTATGCTTTCAGAAAGGTTCAAGGCGGGGGCTCTGATCTGAGGCTATGGGAAGTAAAACATGCGAAGGACGGTATTAAAAGTAAACATGTAAAATTAGAGAAAGCGATCATGTATCAGGTCTGCAGTAGTCTGGTTTATTAGGGTCATAGTTTGCATCGGTCCTGCATGCTTATATTGGCAGCTTTCCTTAAATACTTTACCAGTGTCTTGCTGTTTTCTGTAAACGAAAGGGTTTTGACTCTTAACTTGCCTTTGATGTATGATGAGATCAGTGTCAGAAGAATCAGAATTGTTTCTTTCAAGAATAAAGTAGACTTTGGTGTCCCAGGACTTTTTTAAGCATTAGGGGCACGTTTATTGTTTGTGAAAAATTAAATCCATGTAATCTATAACTTTTTTTGTAAAAAATATATATTCAAAATAAATATACTTTTGAACACCGTTAAGGAGCAAGTACATAAACAGCTAATGTTGAAAACTGCTTACTTTACGATTCACAATGGTAAACTTATTATAATGATTTATAATTTAAAGCTGTGAGGTCAGGTTTTGCAGGAAATCACAGTGTTTTATAAAAGGTACATAAAGTTTTTATTTTACGTTTTCTATAGAGATGACGATAGACGAGCATTGCAGCTTATAAAATTAAATAAAAAATACAACCATTTGTAGAATGAATGTAAAATTAAATAAAAATATAACAAAAGAATTGTAAAACAATTAATGTAAAAATATGAAAAAAAATACAAGAAAAGAATTGTAAAAATGTAAAATTATATAAAAAATATAACAAAAGAATTGTAAAAACATTTATGTAAAAATGTGAAATTAAGTTTAAAATACAAGAAAATAATTGTAAGATTAATGTACAGTTATAAAATATAAGAAAAGAATTGTAAAAAATAATGTAAAATTATAAAATTTAAATAAAATATAGCAAAAAAAATGTAAAATGAATGTACAATTCTAATATTAAATAAACAATATAAGAAAATAATTGTAAAATTAATAAAAATCATATAATCAATATAAGAAAAGAATCGTAAAATTAATGTAAAATAATAATATTAAATAAATAAATACATATAATTTCAATATAAAGTGTAAAAAAAACTGTAAAGCATATCAAGGAAATGGATTAAATTTAAGATAAATCAGGGTTGCACCACTTGACAGTTTTTAAGGCTGTAGCCAATTAGTAGATGAAAAACTTAATGTGTACACCACATTCTTAATGTTTGAATAACTGCAGTAGATACTATGATTAATTCTATTTGAAAAATTGACATGTGGAAAATCCTTACACGTCATTGACCCACATATATAATGAAAAATCTTTTTTCTTTATTAATGGGGAACTAAAAGTTTATCAGTTACAGAATTTGGTACAAATTTTACATTTCTGTTACTTTTATCCCTTATGGTAATAAAGCAATAACCCCCAAGAAGCAGTGGGTTACAGTGCATTTTATAACAGCTAAGGGCGTTCGCGGAGTGCCTAAAACCCCGTAGCTGTTATAAAATGCACTGTAACCCACTGCTTCGCGGGGCTTATTGCTTTTATAAAACGGTTATTCCATATGCTTAGCAAGGTTTCATAAAATAAAGTAAATAAAATGATATTTAGGCTATGTGGTGCGGTCAGCCGTTATATATTGAGGTATTTTATAACGGCTTAGAACTCCGCTCAGCCAATCAGAATCAAGGACCAGAACTGACTGTTTTATAAATAAATATAAAGCACACTTACATTGTAGTGCCGTAGTATTTGAAGTACAAAGAATACCAACAAATGGAAGTATTTAAGGCTGTGTATGAGATATGGTAAATTATAGTAAGCTTTAATATATGGTAAGATCCAGCTGTGTGCACTTACCATGTGCTCATATTGGCTGGCAACAGACAACAGATCTGATGACAAGACCATTACAGCATGAACACAAAACAATGTAAAGTGCCTGTAGCACTTGCGCTGCGAAACCGACAAGAACTGGCAGTAAAGCTTGAATACACGCTGCCTAAACAAGCTGCTGTACCCCACGGTGACATTTAGAGGGGACCTCGGAACACCCTTCCTCATCATTCCCGCTGTCCCAAATTCCCAGGATTGGTCAAATTCTCCCAGACGCTCTGTGGAAGACGGCCGGACTCTGGGGACATGCTTAGCTTTCCCTTTTCAGTCTTAATTGGCCCCTCTGGTCCGATTCTTTCTGCTTTTCCGGCCTCACTCACAGCGGAGAACATATTATTCGCACATATACTGCTGGATATTCTGGCGAATGTGGAAAGAAAATGCACAAATGATACATGTCAGGCACATTAGTTGGATGAATTGTTAAAAAACACATTAACGTGTTGTTTTTTTGTATCATTCTTCACTGCTCGGTCAAATATATACATTTTAAAAAGGGCCTGAAAATGTTCTCTCAAAATCGCATTAATACAAAGTCTCAGGTCTCTGTAGTCACCCGTCACAGTATAGTGTACATGTATTTGAAATTTCACATAATACTGTTCTGTGTGGGGCAGGGTAAATCACCAAGACTGTTTCACATGACTAGACCAGCACTGTCAGGTACAGTTACGGCTCATTTTAACAAGTCAGATGCGCTACATGACCAAAGCCATACTGCTGCACTGACTTGAAGTGATACTTCACCCAAAAATGAAAATTCTGTCATCATTTGCTCAGACTCAGATTGTTCCAAACCTGTATGAATTTCTTTATTCTGCTGAATACACAGGAAGATTGTCAAGATTGTCAAATCTCTTCCCCCATTCTCTCCCATAGTATTTATTTTCCCTACTATGGCAATAAATGGTGGCTGAGATCTGACATTCTTCCAGATATCTTCCTCTGTGTTCAGCAAAACAAAGAAATGTATAAAAGGTTTGGAACAACGGGTGAGTAAATAATGACAGAATTTTCATTTTTGGGTGAAGTATCCCTTTAAAACGCAATTGTAATGCAAGAAACTATGTGCGCTTTTCCACCATCGCGCCGAATCGTCCTCGTTGCTTAATCGTTCCACTTCGTGCCGATCTGGGCCAGCCGGGTATGTAAATGGTTTCAGTTTTCACTGCAGGGCTGATAGCGGAAATATTTAGAATGTAAACACAAATGCGTCGCGCTGCCGTAAGGCTATTATACACTACAAGACTTTTGCTCAGATTTTGCCCAGATTTTCAGTCTGGACTTCTCGTCTGCGCCAGTCTGCAGATTTTATCATGTAGTGTGTGATGCCCTGTTTTTCTCTGCCAACTTTCAAAAAGTCTGCAAGTTTGTGATGTCTAGTTTTTTATCTGTTCAGATTTTATAGTCGTGTAGTGTATTCCAACCTTTAGTAACACAAGAGACTGAGCTATAACGTCTCTGCAAGCATTCTTTTATTCCGTGCAGAGAACAGTTTGTAATCGTGCCGTGTCAAACCATGCTTACGTGGAAACATTACTGGAACCGTTCCAGACCGTGCTTAGAACAGTTCGGCACGATGGTGGAAAAGTGCTCTATGTTAGACACAAAGATGGTGGTTTCAATAGTCTTTAGATGGTCTCATGTACAGTCATTTAAAGGTTAACTTGGAATCACAGTTAGTTACATGTAGTTATTGATTATAGGGCTTTAGCTCTTCTGAGGATAATGATGATAATGGAGTTTCCGAAACTGGAAAGCTTCTCATAGGGGACTAAAAATTTCATCCCGCAATACATTGTGAACAGGAGTGTTAAAACCATGTGTGAAATCCAGCAAAACTATTCTAGTGTAGAAGGCAAACTATTGTATCCTGATTTTTCTCTAAATTAAAATGAATCGACCACCTATTCGACTCAGATGTGTTAAAAATATAATACAGTACATTCGGCGACTCATTTGAACTAATTGGATTGTTTTATTTGTATCTTAGAAATTAGAAGAAAACATTTTTTTTTAGTTCCATGCAAGATTGCTTCTCGTCTCCCATTCTGTACACAGCACAGATTTCTCAAGAATCCGCCTCGGTATTGAATCCCTCACTTAGATGTAGTTGCTCCTCTGTGACCCTTGAAAAGCAGTGAGCCTCCGATAAGTGCACCACTGATATTGCCGTATTGATTTTCCTCCATTCCGGCTCTTGCCATCTTCTCTGAGCCACCGGTTTCATTTTGCACGGCCACAATAAAAATAACAGGCTGGTGAAAGATGCCCCAGAGGGATCACACAAACCCCCCTGTCCTGAAGAGCAGTTTACACTGGATTTGGATGTTTAAGGGAACGACATGAAATATGAGGCGTATGGGAACTAAAAGTTTGTTTTCCGCTTGATAATATTTTCCTTTTTGTGATTGGCTGCATTTTTACCGTAGTCCCAACTACATTCAAAATATATGTTTACATTAAGTTGTCCATGGTCTTATTCTTGAGCGTGAATCTCCAGCACTCCTGTATTGTTCACCTGAGCGATGGGTTGTAGGAGAAAGGTGGCAGCGCAGAAGACGGCCTTTGTTCGTGCGTTCTCCGGTTTGTTGAATTATTTAGGAAATAAAAATAAATTTATGTTTGTTCCCTGTCAGAGTTCAAATCCGCCACAAAAGATGTCGGTAGATACTGTTGATTTAGACACATTTTTATTACTTCGATGGATAACATATGCCTTTATACACTCCTCCGCTCCCCCGTCCCTCTCTCAGAGACACACACGCACATCCATCCGCTCTGGGATTGAGTTATCTGTACCCCTTGAGAGTGAGATTACAGCGACAGCGGGGTCCTGACGGACACAAAGATAACTGCTGGAAATCCAATTATCTTTTAGTGTTCTTTTTCTAATAGGATCCCTAATACCGATTTTTCCGGTAACAACTGTACGAGAGAGGCCGATACCTGCGAGGGTGAATATAAAGGACAGATTTAGAGAGAGTGACTTAAAGTTTCTTTAATGAGAGTCTTTTCTTTATTAGAAATGAACTGTGGGGGAGGCCAGAGATCTTTAGCATGCGATAAAACAAGGTCATTGTTTTTTTTTTGTTAGCGCTCACTTGATCCCAATGTGATGGAGTGTAATTGAGTTGACTCCCGACTGAAGTGCGTGTGTGAACAGAGGTGATGGGCCACTTCATTAGCGTTTAGTGTCTCTGCTCCTGTAATAGGAAACTGAGAGTAAATGACATCAACTCCGAGATGAGACTCGTGACCTCGTATTATTCCGGCGTGCGCGTTTAGTAAATCTCTAACAGCCTCTGACAGTTTTTTGTAGTAGCCACACAAAAGGAAATCTAAATGATGTGTGCTTAAAGGCTTCATTAAGGTTACACCCGTGCCCTTTGATAAGTCAGCAGTAATCTTTTAGACGTCACAGTAAATGCCACCTTTACAACAAAAAATGGCTTTTCGGAATATGCATGGACTCTCTCTCTCTCACTTTTCTTTCTATAATTAATTCCCAAAGTGATGTCAGTGCAGCAGGTCATTATGTCTAGTCCCTGAGCCTCTGGTGAATACTCTTCTGCTGCTGTGGTTCATCTCACTAGACTTGCACAGTCATATGCGCAGCACAGTTGTACAGCTGCTCAGTTAGACTTGTGCTGGGTTCACACCAAACGCGAATAATCGCGTTCCAAAAAAGTTCGTTATTTTCCTGTGAGTGACGCGATCTGACAAATATTTTCAACCTTCGCGGGAGACGAGATTGACGCGTATTCGTGTCATTCGCACCGCCTGACATGAGTTCGCGTCTATACGCATCTTTGCATTGACTTTGTATGTAATTTACTCATGCAAAACACTTAATTCGCGTTTGGTGTGAACCCAGTGTTAGAGTTAGAGTTTTTCTTTTTATTCATTTATTGTTTGTAGTCATTGTGTTGTCAGAATGTTACCATGTTGGCCTATGGGTGCAATTGTTGTCTATCACATCACACATATGTTGTCCTTCTGAAACCTTGTATCTCCATATTTCTTGATTTTTAATTTTTGCCATAGATCATTATTATTAGTCAACCTATATGTTTGTAACTGGATTTTGCAAATCTTTAACCAATAAAAAGCGCCTATAAAAAGTGCTTGTCAACTTTGACAACACAGTATTTAATTATTTAAAAGTACAGTGTTTTTCCTGAAAAATAATGAATTTGGACGTTCAAGGTTTCGGAAAGATAGCGACGATATGTCTTCCGTTGGTCAGGCAAACAGACTGTACTACCTCAAACTTGCATCATGTGTTGAGCTTATTTTGCTCTTTTGTGCTGGTGGTGGAATAACCCATTTGAGGAGGGTTCGGCATGCTGTTGGACATGTGAAGATGCTTAATCGTACTACTACGGATAGTTTTGTCTGTTATGCCGAGTTTGGAGGATGCTTTTTTGTTACAAATGTCACTGTGTAAGATTATGCAATTTTGACTTGTTTATTTTGAAAAAAATATTATTTTAGTTGGGTTGTCAAACGATTAATCGTAATTAATCGCATCCAGAATATAATTTGTATTTTTGTATAATATAATATTTGTGTTTACATAATATATGTCTGTGTACTGTGCATACTGTATTTATAATACAAAAATATACACTCACATGTATATATATTTAGGAAATATTTAGATGTATTTATTTAGATTTACCAATAATCTAAATTATGTATAAATGTAATTAATTTTATATTTTTCTTAAATACTTACATGTATGTGTATCAGTGGCGATCGGTGCCTCCTCTTCAGGGGAAGCAGGAATTCAAAATATGTTTTCAGCGCTTCACGTGAACCTATGTGCATCACGCATCATGTCAAAATACGTGCCTGCTGCAAACGCGTCGAAAGGGTTTATGATAAAAGACTACGCTTGCTTTCAGAAGACACTGCGTTAACACTTAACTCTGATTACAAATGAGACTAAGCGAGTATCTAGCAAACGCGAGCGTCTCTTTTATTAAAAACCCTTTCGACGCATCTGCAGCAGGCACGTATTTTGAAATGACGCGCCACACACATGACGGGCTAAATACATGTTTTGCCGAACTTCGCATTACTGCTTCCCCGGAAGAGGAGTCACGGATCACCACTGATGTGTATGTGTATATAAATACAAAATTAATATGCACAGTTCACAGACATACATTATGTAAACAAAAACTTTTATTCTGGATGCAATTAGTCACGATTAACTGTTTGACAGCATTAATTTTTAGCTTTGACTTGAAATATATGGCCAAACATAACAAAAGTCAACTTAAAAAGTTTAGTTCAGAAGCTGCCTTAAATTTTTATGTTAAATCCAATTGGCTTTTCAAGTCACTTGAATTTTAATTATATTAAACTGACTTTTAAAATGAAGATGAAATACTAGATTTTAAACTAGATTTTTTAAGTTACATAAAATGCAACTAGATGTTTTATATGTTTTAACATAAACATTTTAAGGCAACATTTGCACAAATTTTTTTAAGTTTAAATATGTGACATTTTGTTCAGTGCAGTCATCACTAGTCTTCAATGACATGTGTGATGTCATCCAGAAGGTGGAACTAGTGACTGACTTCAGCAAACTAGAGCATAAACAAACAATAGCTATCAAAGCATCATGTTTTGCATTGGCTGTTTCATCATCAGAATGAATGATTTACTAGTTTAATGCTAATTCCAGCACCCACTAGATTGCTAGGTGCCTCTGCTAGCATTGATTTTTATCACTTTGTTGTGGTAGTCCCTCGAGGAAACATCATAAAGTCAGAAGTATTGTTGCATAATTCCACCAAACAGCACAAATAATTGTTATTCTTTTGTTTTGCCATGTTTGAAAGCTGCGTACAGAAGAACTTCTGTACTTCTATTGGTTATTGTCACAGATGTGACAGAACCCGTTGTGAAGAACTTCTTTTTTGGCACCCGCTCTCCTAGCACCCCTATGGATTGCATGCAGTTAGGATATGAGATTCAAATGAACAGTGCCGCGGTGTTCACAATGGAAATGTATCAGAAAATATCAGACACAATTTTTTTTCACAACAAAAAAATCACGCACATCAGCTTTAAACACCAAAAAAACACAATTACTTATTTTTTGACCTGTAATCTGAGTATCACCTTTTCTACAATAACACTGTGCTTTATTCCGTTTCCTTATATTTACCAGAAGTAAAAACATTATCCCACATTTCACATTCATCCACACCTGCTCCTCGGCGCCCGCCGACAGACGTGTTCATTTATCACTCGCCGCACATCTCCTTCATTTGACTATTTTTCACCTCAAAAGGACAGTTAATTCCTACAATTTCTCACGCGGCGTGACCTTGAAGTTGCGCGAGTCAGCTGCCCGTTGCCTGCGCAGAGTAATGGAACCAAAGAAATGCCTTTTTTTTGGAGAGGGGGTGGAGAAAGATGAAGAGTCTGCCATCCGTGCATTGTGACTAGTCCATTAAAGCACAAAATGAAGGAGGGCGAAGCCAGAGATACTTTTGATAAGTTGTTGCACCTGTGTTAACCTTGATGGTCCCCCCGACTCTGGAACGGGTGTGGGGGGGTGCGAGATTGTTACTCTCTCTCCCCTGCGTTTCATTGTTTTATTCTAGATTCCTGCTCCATCTATCGCCAAGGGAACAAGGGATGGAGAGAAATCAATACGGAGAGGCGTTGGCTGACAGCAGTATCGCTCCAGAATTGAAGCGCCTGTCAGCCTCTGTCACGCCGTGACTTTTGTTGGCTATTGTACTTTTAAGGTGTCATTTTTCTCCGTTGTCACTTTTCGCGTTCCCCGCTCGCTTTTGTCCGAATTCCCCTGACTACAATTTTTACAAAATTCAAAAAGAAAGCGGGTGAAAAGATCAAGCACAAGGAAAATATCTCAAATGTGATTGGCTAGATGACATGGCGTAGACTTTTGTTTCTCTGATATCTTCCATCCACTCTTGAGTTGGACGCACAGATCCAGCAGACAGTATTTGCATCCCCTCAGATGTGACAAGGACCGAGGCATCAGTGGGATGGTTTCCTGGTGCAAATGAAACCCTGAGGGAGTGCATGGGAGAGGAAGATGATCACTGGGATGTGTACTTCACTGTCAGCAGAGTGCAAATCAAGCAGTTTAACAAGATCCCCACTGTTTTCACAGCTCACACTCTCACAGAAGCACTTTTAACATGCGTGCAGCACATAGACATGCGTACACGCTAGCTCGCATACAGATGGTTTGATGGAACATAATGAGTTCTGCTATCTGGCAGATGATGATTATTTTGTTTAACCCTACTACTGTGTTTAGGAAGGAGATGAGACTGCTGGCCACAATTTGTTACCAGGTTTATGTCCAACCCATTCTCACTCCCAACTCGTCATATATTCTCTACAGGTTAAAGGGATAGTTCACCAAAAAATAAAAATTCTGTCATCATTTACTCACCTTCGAGTTGTTCCAAATCTGTATAAATGTCTTTGTTCTGATGAACACAGAGAAAGATATTTGGAAGAATGCTTGTAACCAAACAGATTTTGCCCCCCATTGACTGCCATAGTAGGAAAAATTACTTTCTTTTTTTGTTCTGTTGAACACAAAAGAAGATATTTTGAAGAATGTTGGACAGCAAACAGTTCTGGGGCACTTTTGACTATCATTGTCATTTTTACTACTATGGTAGTCAATGGTGGTCAAGAACTGTTTGGTTACAAGCGTTCGTCCAAGTATCTTTCTCTGTGTTCAACCAAACAAAGAAATTTACAGATTTGGAACAACTAGAGAGTGAGTAATTCATGAAAGAATTTTCATTTTTGGGTGAACAATCCCTTTAAGTTTGGGCCACAAAAGCGTTTGTTTATGTTGTAAAACCATCTATGCTTGGTTCACCGTGTCATTTTGTTTTTGTAAATGTACATTTTTGTATCTACAAACACTAAAATGTTTTTCCACACAAAAATAGTTCAGTTGCTTGCCATTGTCACTTATAAAAATGTACAGCAAGTAAATACATGTGTGTCTAAATGAGTGGAGACGATACAGTTGAAGTGGTTATAATAATATGACTACACAGGCTTGTCCTGCATTGAAGGTAATGAGTACTGACCCTGTCCGATTCACTTCTGCAGAACACAGAGCATTTGGAGATGGAGATGATTAGTCTGTCTCAAGTCATAAACACACTGCTGTCATGGTGATTTTTTCGGCCTCTATACATGCTTGAACTGCACTGTAACCGGAGTTTGTGGTCGCCCCTTCAACAGACTGCCAAACATGTGGAAGACCCTTTCAATGGTGGGTCCCACAAATATTATGATGTCATATAATCACAGGTCCGAACGTGATAATGTCACTGTATGTATTTCACCTGAATGTTTCCTGTAATTTTGCCTGTACGTTGAGCCGTAAGGAAGCCATTTGTCAGGAAGTTCATGAAAATTACAAAGCCCATTACGGAGCTCAGGGATTTGGTGGCCGTTGACACTAGTTGATAAAGTGCCTGTTTATGCCAAAGCGTTTGAACTCATGACAGCTAATTAATAACGTGTTAATCGCTCGCTGAAAGGAACAATGAAAAAATATGGATGATTGCTCTTGTTGCTTTCGAAGCTTCAATGAGGTTTGAAAAGCACCTTTTACCTTTGTTTCAATGGATATTGTATATTTCAGGAATTTTTTGCAAATAATTCATTCCCTTTATACTTAAAGTTTTAGTACACTCACACACACACACACACACACACACACACGCACACACGCACAGGCTTTGGTTGACTATCCCCGTGGGGACAGTCCATAGGCGTAATGTTTTTATACTGTAGAAACTGTATATTCTATCCCCTAACCCTATCCCTAAACCTAAAGATCATAGAACACTTTTTGAATTTTTAGATTTGTAAAAAATATTGTTCTGTACAATTTATTAGCTTTTTTGCCCCTGGGGACCTCAATTTTGGTCCCCACGGTGACACGAGTCCCCATGTGTTGGTGTGTATTCAGATTTAGGTCCCCACCGGGATATACAAACATGAACGCACACACGCACACACACACACACACACACACACACACACTACATTGCTTTGCATTGATCAACGACATTAGCAATCTCTCTGCGCACCTGTTATTGTATTAAGGTCAACCCATGTTTTACCCTAAACCTCTATTTCCTTTTCCATTCTTTCATCAAAACAAATGTTACCCCTCTACAATTTTCCATTTATTACCCCGATATGACCTTCTGCACATAGAGACAAATCGCTGCCTTTCTTTCCATTCCTTGCTTCCCGCTCCTTTGTTACGCCAGACACCCAAATAGGTTTACGTTTAAACATCCACCCTTTACATTTTCCCTCTCTTTTATTCTAACTCTTTAAGGTCAATGTAGAGCTAAGAGCAGCGAAATGAGACACAGATTGATAATTAGGAGAGGGAAGCCCCCCTAATGTGATTTATCTCTATGGATTTTCTGTCATACAAGAGGAGTCGATCCTCAAATTGGAGAGGAGGGCCCATTAGAAGGCACTTTGGAGCATTTACTGCTAACTTTGCCGAGGCGGGTTTCTGCGTCCACCCCAGACTGCTGCCACCACTGTATTTGTTGTCTGAGGCGGGTGCCGTCCGCAGCTAATTTAATTTAAGGCTATAACACGCAATGGATGAAGCTGAGGGAATTACATTAAAACGAGCTCTAGCGGTGGCTGTAACCTTTTCGCTTGATTGCTGTTTTCTAGACGTTGCATCAGAATCAGATAAAAACACAAGCCATGTTCTTCTTCTTCTTCTTTTTTTTTTTTTTTTGCTTGGTTTGCTGTTTTCGTCTGTCCTTGGGTGAATTCAGAACAGCGTCTCACCGGCGCTGCAGCTTTGTTACTCATCGCTTGATTTATTGATTCTGATCCGAATGTTTTTGGTTTTCACAAAGGAAGGTTCGTTCGTTTATTTTTCCTGTACGAAGAGATAAAACGGAATTTAAGTTTCGTATCAAAACGGATATTTGCGACGAGGCGCTTTGTTAAAGCATCACATCCAAGTTCAAAGGCCTTTTCTGATAACAAATTCTGACAAAGAAAAATGTCTCCTATTGCATTATGGGTAGTTTCTACATTTTTTAGCGTAGCCCGAAGGCATTAGCAAATACATGTCCAGTGTTATTAATCACTGTGACACCGGGCTGGAAATGACCCAGAGTTCCATTTGTTTCCTGTGCGTATGGAGTTACAGCGCACACATGCTCGGGCTCGGGCGTCAACACACACGTCTGTAATGATGTAGTGCGCTTTGTTTTCCCACCCGCTCTGATGGACAGCATTCTTCTTTGGAGGAAGTTTTGGTTGGCTTGTTTATCAACACTGTAGCATAGGAACATGAAATAGTATGTGACTTATTTCTGTGTGTGACAAAGTTGGGTCTTATATTTAGGGCTTGAAATGAAGAACCGGTTCCATTTTTTAAAACAAAAAGAAATATTGAAACCATGATGTTCAGTTAATGGTTCATAAACTGCAGTGCAGACAGATTATTATATATTTTTTAATTATTTTATTTTTCTGCATGCTGCTAAATCTACAGGGCCATTGCCAAAGTAAAATATTTTTAACGGAGTTGTGAACATGTGTTCTGAATTAAATGTGATAAGACTACATTGAGTGAAATAAAACATTTATAGGTTTTTTTAAAAGGGCAAACAAGCTATAGACGGTTTCAGCGGCATCAACAAACAAACGTTATGTGGCCCAAACTTAACTTCCAGAAGACCTCCGCAAAGAATCAATAACTTCTGAGTTGTTTTAAATGTATTTAATACAATCAATACACAATACACTGCGTTCCAAATTATTATGCAAATTGGATTTAAGTGTCGTAAACATTTAATTTTATATTGTTCAATTAAACTTATGGATGGTATTGTGTCTCAGTGCTCTTTGGATCACTGAAATCAATCTCAGACACCTGTGATAAGTAGTTTGCCAGGTGAGCCCAATTAAAGGAAAACTACTTAAGAAGGACGTTCCACATTATTAAGCAGGCCACAGGTTTCAAGCAATATGGGAAAGAAAAAGGATCTGTCTGCTGCCGAAAAGCGTCAAATAGTGCAATGTCTTGGACAAGGTATGAAAACATTAGATATTTCACGAAAACTTAAGCGAGATCATCGTACTGTGAAGACATTTGTGGCTGATTCAGAGCACAGAAGGGTTCGTGCAGATAAAGGCAGAATGAGGAAGGTTTCTTCCAGACAAATTCATCGGATTAAGAGAGCAGCTGCAAAAATGCCATTGCAAAGCAGCAAACAGGTATTTGAAGCTGCTGGTGCCTCGGGAGTCCCGAAAACCTCAAGGTGTAGGATCGTCCAGATGCTTGCAGTTGTGCATAAACCTACTATTCGGCCACCCCTAACCAATGCTCACAAGCAGAAACGGTTGCAGTGGGCCCACACATACATGAAGACTAATTTTCAAACAGTCTTGTTTACTGATGAGTGCCGTGCAACCCTGGATGGTCCAGATGGATGGAGTAGTGGATGGTTGGTGGATGGCCACCATGTCCCAACAACGCTGCGACGTCAGCAAGGAGGTGGCGGAGTCGTGTTTTGGGCTGGAATCATGGGGAGACAGCTGGTGGGCCCCTTTAGGGTCCCTGAAGGTGTGAAAATGAACTCTGCAAGGTATGTAGAGTTTCTGACTGAGCACTTTCTTCCATGGTACAAAAAGAAGAACCATGCCTTCCGTAGCAAAATCATCTTCATGCATGACAATGCACCATCTCATGCTGCAAAGAATACCTCTGTGTCATTGGCTGCTATGGGCATAAAAGGAGAGAAACTCATGGTGTGGCCACCATCCTCCCCTGACCTCAACCCTATTGAGAACCTTTGGAGCATCCTCAAGCGAAAGATCTATGATGGTGGGAGGCAGTTAGCATCAAAACAGCAGCTCTGGGAGGCTATTCTGACATCCTGCAAAGAAATTCAATCAGAAACTATCCAAAAACTCACAAGTTCAATGGATGCAAGAATTGTGAAGGTGATATCAAAGAAGGGGTCCTATGTTAACATGTAACTTGCCCTGTTAGGATGTTTTTGATTGAAATAGCTTTTGATTTCAGTAAATATGACCTCCTAATGCTGCAAATTCAACAAATGACCATTTTCAGTTTTTTACAACCTATGAAATGTTTTCAAACTCTGTTGTGCATAATAATTTGGAACAGTGCATTTTGAGTTTTTCATTTTTTAAATAAATACTGTTGTCAGTGGGAGGTTTGTTCAATAAAATTCCAAATGTACCCTAACTGTTGATTACTTGAAAATTATACTGACTGTCATTTGCATCGACAAATTAGGAAAACCAGAGAAAGATATCATTTGCATAATAATTTGGAACCCAGTGTAAAATAGGAATATAAAAAATATAAAATGAATTGTTATTAACTTGAAGTTAACTTCAGGCCAGCACGTGCATCCGATGAAACCGCCTTTTTGCAGAAAATAAATATAAATAATATTTTAAATTAATTAATTTATTAAAATGTTTCTTTAAAATGATTTACTTTTGCTGCGTTCAAGACACCTCGGAGTTGGGATATTTCCCACCACAAATCCTGAAGCAACGCTTGGATTTAGTAGCATAAAAAGTATTTAGTAAGATCAAAACATAGTGTTAAAACATTACAAGTGTTAAGGTTGGAAATATGCTAAATCCTCTTTAACGCAACAATAGGAAAAATTATGACGGAAAAAGACAATAAGAGCCCAAATTATATGTGAACTCTTTCAGTACTGTTTAAAAAAAGATCCAAGGGTGAGACCTCAAAAAGTTTGTTGATAAACTGTTAAAGGAGCAATGTGAGATTTAACGGCATCTAGATGTGAGGCTGCGAATTGCAACTAACAGCTCACTCCACCCCTCCCTTTCGGAACGCTATGGCAACTGACACGGGACAAGCATGTTGTCATGTTTTCGCTTTTTTGCCGAAGGAGCTCTGTGGAGCAGTTTGTCCGTTGAGGGCTACTGTAGAAACAACATGGCAAATTCCACATAAGGGGACCCGCGGTGTATGTAGATAGTAATAACTCATTCTAAGGTCATAAAAACAAATCGCTTCATTATGTAAGGTCTTTATGTAAGTATACAACTCTGAAGACATAGTTATGTATATTAAATTGCATTTCTGTCAGTAGATCCTCCAAAAAATGACATACTTAACTGGACCTTTAATTATAGACAAAGGGTGGCTACTTTGAAGATGCTAATGGTTAGTGCTGATTTTAATAGCTTGATAATTTCATAGTTTTGATGTGTTCAAATATGTAAATAAAGAAACTTTTGAACAGTATACAGCACAGAGCATCTCCAATCTCAAGCACATTAGCCTAAAACAACTCACTTCATCGTCATCATTGAAAACTGTTATTGAATTAACGCCTCACTCGCTGAACTACTAGTCATTACTTTAGGTCATTTCTAACCTGAAATAAACCAAGCAGTGTTACTGTTATGTTTTTAATATTTGTCAGTGTAATTGCTGACTTCTAGTTTAAGGTTCTGTTATAATTAGCGTGACTTCAAAGGAAATATAATACCAGACATTATGGTGTGCTATATGATATAAGATATTAATTACAGTAGCTGAGAGTTCATCAATAGTGTATAAACAACCCAAAAACGCATATTAGTTTCTTCTGATGAGGATAAAAAATCAAACAAGAGGAAGTCATCTGTTATGATTAAAAGCTTCGCTTTATTTTCTGTGCAGTCTCATTGTGCTCAGTACGCCGCTGAGAAACGCGATGAGGAGAAGATGTGCGATCACCTCATCAGGGCTGCCAAGTACCGAGATCACGTCACGTCCACCCAGCTCATCCAGAAGATCGTCAACATCCTGACAGACAAGCATGGCGCCTGGGGCAGCGCCGCCATCAGGTACAACTTTAGTTAGACAATTTAGGGTGCTGGGTCAAACAATGTATATTCTAGGTCTTACTTAGACTGTTATGCTTAAAGAAGCCATTCTTTTGCTGTTTTTGAAGCTTTGATTATGTTTTTGGGGTGTTTAACAGTGGATGTTCATGTTTCTAGTTTCAAAAAACGCTGTATATTTCACATATTTCAAGTCTATTGTTCACCGCTGTCCCTCTTCTAACAAAACGACTCGATTTTTTCTGGTTTATATAAAGTCCCTCCTTCCGAAACGCTCTGATTGGTAGAGCTGACCCGGTCCGTCGTGATTGGTTCCCCGCTTAGAGTGTGTGTCTGAAGATGTCCCACCCACACCATATCAGCGAGCTTCCGCTTCTCAGGCTGTTGTGATTGGTCGGTCCCCCTCTCAGTGCAGATGTATTTATAAGCTTTGGCTTTTAGCAATAAACAGTAACAATGACGTCAACTTCACATCATCAGTTAAAAACATGCGGATCGATCGAAGTGTAATTGAGGTCTGCTAGTGCATGTGCAAACGTCAATCTTTGTTAGAGATCACAATTTTTTACCTAGTATGGCAAGGGAAATGACACCGGACTGATTGGGTCAGACCAGTTATATTAATTAACACTAATAGTTTTGCCTTTTTATATTGGACCTAAGTTGGATAATAAAACAAGCAGATTGACTAGGAGACATTTGCAAGCAGGACTTCAAAGGACGTTTCATAGAAGTGTTTTAGAGGTATGCGCACACACACACAGTATCAGTGTGTTACACGGTACAGCTTTCACAGCCGATGTTAAAGTCATGGAAGCTGTTATTTGACCGTTGGTTATCTTAGAATGTGGGTAGCGGAATTCTTATTACCAGCTGTTGGACTGTGATGAAAGTGAAAGTAATTAATTGCGCAGCTCAGTCAAATGTTTACAATCTCTGATAACCAAACACGACTCCAGTGGCTCTTCCTCTTTTCTAAGGAAGGCCTCGCCCCTTTTTTTGGCGTATTCCTTTGGGCGGAGGTTTTTCAAAAACTCGGAATAGTGACAGCATTTACCCGGGAAGTAAAGGGCTGTAGTACGATTCCAGCCGTTCTCTGTAGTCCTTGAAAAGCGAATTCTGTTAAAGACAATATCTCGCTTGGCATTGAACTTTGAGCTTTATCATTTTGCAGATATTGTTTATGCTCTAACAGCAACATTACACACTAACTAAAGTTTGAAAATTGGCATCACATGGAAAGGCCGCTTTATGCAAACAAATGTAAATCTCCAACCAATCAGATTGCAGCTTTCATTGTTATGTGCGATATACAGCAGACGGTCGGTGAATATACGAGAGGTCAGCTCATGGTACACCTGCACTGCACCCTACTGTATTTTATACCAAACCATCTATAATCATTCAAGCCCTTATTAGTTTACGTCTCTCACGATAGGCAAAACCTACATTTCCGCCCATTATGGACTCTAATGGAGTCCTGCAGTCACGGTTGTGAGCCTGGGTTATGTCTTATTGCTTCGGTTTCCATACGTGATGCATTGCTGTTGGAATAGGATAAAAGCCAGTAAACGTTACCTAGCCATTACTGAAGGAAACATAAGGAGAGGTATTTATTTCTGTAAACAGGCAGAAATATTCCTTAATGATGCCGTCATGCAGTGGTTTCCTCTAATAGAGTTTGCTGCCCAAGAAGCTCATTGGCTCTGTTGTTCAAGCTCTACATGTTGTAAAGAAACGTGTTCTCTGGAGGTTTGGAGACCTGTCTGCTCTCTGTTCTTTTCTCTCAGTGTTCGGCAGTCGTATAATAGCCGAGCTCTCTTGGCTCGCTCCCCATTACTGGCCTTTATGCAGCAGGGCTATTGATGACATCTGTAATAGCATGCGATGGGCGCATGGTGACGCTGGCACAGCCTCAGAGCACGTTTAATAAATCACAATCAGACCCTGCCGTTACATCAATACTTCTGCTCAATTACCCAGAAGGTCACGGGCAGAAATGTAGGAGAGCTAGAGATCGGTAACAACAGAGAGAGAACAACATCTGGAAGTACAAGGAGGAAAATACTGTACACACAAACACACACACCCAGGACAACATGAAACTCGCAGCTGCACGTGTCGACTTAGTTATATGAGATGGGTTTCTAAAGCACTGGTTGTTCAGACATGGAAGAAAACAGGCGGCAAAAAAAGTTTGTGTACATTAATTATGCTGTTAAATGTCTTCAGATGGGTTTTTGGTGCATCCTCCAGCTGCTTTCATTTGCTCACAAAATGTTTGTTTTTCTTGTTGTAACCCAGTATGTAGACACCATCAGGAGCGAAAATAGTGCATAACGTCACATCAAATATTTATAATAAATATTTGCAGAACTACTGTAGCATTCGACTACTATTAAGAATGAATTTAGACAAGATTAATTTTCAGCTTCATTCATTGAATTGACACCACCATCTGAAAATCACACACACATGTACACAAAAGATGTTTTTTTCCTGGTGTTACTAGCTACTAAAAAGATGAACCTAAAATGATCTTACTACCCCAAACTATAAATGATGGGGGCTGACATATTATTTGTGACAGAAAATATATACACTATAACCTAATGATCAAATAATCGTATATAGAAATGGAAAGATAATTCGGAACAAAAGTCTGATATTTTATTTGAATTATTAAAGAATATTTATTTTAATACATCTCAGTGAAGACAGCCTAACATTTATTTTATTTAAAAAATACAAGAATTCTGTTTTTAAGTGTTACATATATTTGTATATATGTATATATTCTGTATTTATAATTGTAGTAAAATCGTGAAAATGGTGAAATGGTACATTTCATACTGAGTAATCTTGGTAAATTTAAAAGTGGAAATGCGGTTTTCAATGGCTGGTAAAAGTAAGGTACATGTTTTATCAGTTAAACGTACATTAGCTGTGACTGGTGCACTTGTCTGTATTGGTTTTGCTGTAAAACCATTAGAAATGACAAAGCGACACTTACAAAAGAAAACAACATCGAAGTGTTAAGAGATAACACACACAGACACACACAAATAGCAAAATCTCTTTTTTCACCTTCATGAAAATGAAATCAGATCCCTCTAAGGGCATTCGGCTGCCATGATTACACCCTTTTGTTGGGAGTGTTAAATTTGCAAGCCCACCCGCTCCCCCATAAAGACGTATTCCCTAAAGTTTCCATTCAATAAAAGGCTGAAAATGAAAATATTATTTTCCTCCCTGGCTGATGGGAGTTGTTGTTTCCTCATGGCAGGCATCTAATATCATCTGACACCTACTGACCCGCCTGAATGCAATTTGTGTCTTAATATCCAGCTTACAGCAGCCCCGTCCTCTGGAGAGCCGAGGTGCTAGTTGATTTTTTTTCTCTCCTTTCTTTCATTCCACACGTGCTCCGACACTCTTGCTTGTGGACGCATTATCAGAGGGGTCCGTAGGGGTTTGCACTCTGGCAAACAAAGGAAAAGACATATACGTACACACACACATGCTTGCCGATCTGGGATGTCCCACTCGGCACACTCCGTGGCCCTTTTTTCTTTGTATTTTTCTCTTTTTCTTTTTGATTGGATCTCAGACCGACAGACAGCCAGATCCACCTGTCCATCCATTACCACCCTTTCATCTAATGGCGCAAGTGAACATGTGGCGTTGCCGTCTGCCAAATCCATACAAAATGAACACGGTGCCCACAAATGAGGCGACTGACAGCGTTCATTTTTTTCGTTCCTTCAGCTGGCTTTGTCGGTTGCGGTCATGTTTATTTGGGTCAAAAGATAGATGATCTCTCATGTAGATGACACACCAGTAAAGTGGCTGGCTGGAAAGAAAGATGATTGAGGAAGAGGAGGAGCGGGAGTCTCCGAGGACAGATGAGGCTTCCTCTCATATTCTCCTTCATTGCATTCTGATGGTAGGACTAATGTAGCATGGAAATTCACTCTGCTGCTGCGCTCAGAGCAGTTCCACGCCCTCAAACACTGTCAGGGTGAAGATGAGAGAAGATGTGGAAGATAAAGGCAAATGAAGAATGAATAGACACGGTTTAAAACCTGAACATTGCAGTGTTTAACACAATTTGCGACAATGTGTAAACTATGGATGAATGGCTTGTATTTCCCCCGATTGGTGTCCCATTTGTTTTTTAGAAATTAAATCCTATGATTTTGTCATGAGAACAATAGGTATGTGAAACTGTTACATACAAAGACATAACATATTCTACTGTAGCATTAAACAAGATAGAATTAAATACGTTAAATATCTATTTCTTTATTAATAAAGAAAAAATCTAACATCCCATAAAATTCACTCCCTACACCCATTTCTACAGTTTGGTTGGAAGACAAGTTATTTTGTTATTTAATTTGTACACGAATTGTAGTGTTGACTAAGTTAATTTAACTCAACCATTCATCCATGTTACTGTTATTGTTAAAAGAAAATGCAAATAAATATTTTCTTCATTTTATGGGAAATATAAGTTTATATTTATATATAAAATTGATCATACATAGTTATTATAGTACTACTTATTTGATTATTTTTATTTAATTGTGATTCTTTCATGTTAATTGATAGAAAATAACAAAAACGCAATCCTGTGTTAAAACGCAACATGTCCCAAGTTATTCTTGGAATTTCTTACGTTCAAACCCAATTTCGTACCATGTTATTGGAAAGAACCAGTTATTGCAGAAATAATTCTGTTTCACCAGTGATGCAAGAACCTGGCTGTTTGTTTTAGGTCCGTGCATATCTTTGTTCTTTCTTTCATACTCCTTTCTTTTATCTCCTTTTTCAATTTTTACCACCATCACAACCCCTCTCTTCTTTTCTCTCTCTCTCTCTCTCTCTCTCTTATTCTCCCCTCCTCTAATGCGAGTCATTTTCAGCAGCAGCTCCAGTGATCTCTAATGGAGCTCCTCGGGGCTGGAGGTACCCCTGTCTGGGGACATCCATCTTTTCTGTGTCACGAGCCCACGCCGGCAGAAACCTTTGTGATGCGCACTCCAATTTTTCTTCAGTAAATCAAATCTTCCCTTCTTTCAAAGAGATGAATGCGGCAGGGTTGTGGTGTTATTGAGAAAATCAATGCAGGCAAAATTGAAACAGTATGCCCACGTATTGATCGGCCTTGTGAAATCGAAACTAACAGCTTTGTAACTGTTCCGGAGGACAGTTAGCTGACCTGTAATGGACAAACTATCAATATTAGCATTACTATTTTATCCTGTGCTTTGTCATGTTGGGCCCGGGCTATCAGGAGCAGAGGAACGCTGGGTACTGTAACATGCCTGGAAAGGCTTGTTATCTCAGCAGATACTTTGTAAAAATGGCACAGAACTAAATTAACGCATGACTTTAACTTTGCTTTGTGTTACTTGTGTGAATGACTGCACATTGAATATTTTTAGATACAGGATAATAGCACTTTAAAGTACATTTTACAGTACTGTACACAATCTTATATACATCGCCTGTAGTAGCTGCTGCTGTGGACACAAAAAACATTACAGTGTTACTTTACTCTTGAATTTTTACAGTAAATATTTATATTAATATAATTTATATCATAAATTAAAAAAAGCATATTTTGGGGATCTTAAATTCTATTACATGCTCCAATACATGCAAAAAGAGTCATATAACGATGTTGCTCTCTTTTTTTACACACACACCTCAGGTTCTCATTTGGTATCTCAAATGCTTCATTAATATCATCACATTTGGTGCAGGTATTATAAGTCATACATCATCCCTACTGGTTAATGATGCTCAGGCTGTTATGAAAGCACCCTGCCGTCCTGCTCGCCAAAACTACACAAGCACTCCGTCACCTCTCTCCCACCACACGGCATCATGAGTGTAGCCTGCCGCGCTCTGGCTCTCATCCACACATCTCATTTTACAGATATACACCGGGACTGCAGTGCAGTTAGTGAATACGAGGTCATTTATTGAAAGTGATGTGATGTGAGGCCAAGAATGGTGTTCCATACTCAGAATTTGTGCTCTGCATTTAACCCATCCAAGTGCACACACACAGCAGTGAGTAACACACACCGTGAACACACACTCAGAGCAGTGAGCAGCCATCGCTGCGGCGCCCGGGGAGCAGTTGGGGGGATCGGTGCCTTGCTCAAGGGTCTCACCTCAGCCGTGGTATTGAAGGTGGATGAGAGCGCTGATCATTCACTCCCCCCACCTACAGTCCCTGCTGGTACTGAGGCTCGAACAATGTTTGGGTTCCCAATCCGAGTCTCTAACCATTACGCCACGACTGCCCGATTTTAGGAAATAACATTTACTTGCGTCGGACGGAGTCATGTCTTTGATTACAGTTACACTGAAATGACTGTTATTTCCTATGTGGGTAGATGACTAACATCAAGATTTCAAACTAAAATGTATTTGTGACCCAGTCTGTAAAAAAGGAATTTTTGTGATTTGCTGTTCTGTACATAAAATCATCCTACATCATGTAAAGAACATTCTGTAAAAATATAATATTGTTATCTTTAATATTGACTGAGTAAAGCCATTAAAATTTAAATTTATAGTGAAATTAATGACTGAAATCAAACTGTAATGTTCATTAAACTTTTGCCGGGTTTTTACAGACTGGGTCACATACGAGTGTATAAAAAAGCATTTGAAACTTTTTATGTGCCGTGTCTGGTGACACAAGCATTTGAAAAATTCTCCTAATTAAAAAAATACAAATTTAAGACAAATAAAATGTGCTCTTGAAGCAGCAACAAAATGCTGTTTCTAAAAGATTTACTGTAGATGAAGTTGAAAATGTCACAGTGCATTCGAGTAGTATTTCATGTCGACTGCTCATATATATTTTTAAATGCCTTTCTAATGGGAATTGATTGCTTATAATGTGTTTATATTATGCTGTTTAATGTAAAACAGTTAATGTTCTGTGTTTACATTTGAGGGTAAAGCGTTGGACAAAGTTCAGTGTCAAAGTACAGTGTGTATGTGCGTATGAGGAAAAGCATATTTTTAGCTTTTTGCTGTTCGCTTAAATGTTTTGTTTCAAATGCATTTATAAACCTTACATTTTTTTATTTTTTTTATTAAATTAATAAGTAGCTTTAAAATTAGTTCTTCAAATGTGCATTTATAATAATTAAAAAATCTGACAAATGTCATTAAAATAGTTTTAGTGCACTTGTACATACGTCATTGCTATATTACAAATAAAATATGTAGCATACTTTAATTATACATTATATATATGTGACCCTGGACAACAAAACCAGTCTTATGGGTCAATTTTTCGAAATTGAGATTTTTACATAATCTGAAAGCTGAATAAATAAACTTTCTATAGATATATGAGTTGTTAGAATAGGACAATATCTGGCTGAGATACAACCGTTTAAAACTCTGGAATCTGAGAGCGCCAAAAAATCAAAATATTGAGAAAATTGCCTTTGAAGTTGTTAATCAGGGGCACTGTGGCAGACCATCCACTCACAAAAATAAAGTTTTTATATATTTAAGGTAGGAAATTTACAAAATATCTTTACTTAATATCCTAATGATTTTTGGCATAAAAGAAAAATCAATAATTTTGACCCACACAATGTATTTTTGTCTTTTACTAAAAATGTTCCCGTGCTACTTAAGACTGGTTTTGTGATCCAGGGTGACATATATATCTTTAATCATGTATAATTAAAGTATGCTATGTATAGACATATATACTTTAGCCACTTTTTTACAGACTGGGTCACATGTGAATGTATAAAAAAGCATATGAAACTTTTTATGGGATGTGTCTGGTGACATTATTTTTTACTTTTTCTTCTAAAAAATACTAATTTAAGCCAGATAAATATGTGCTCTTAAAGCATGCTCATGAAGCATTTATCTTGCCAAAGTACAGATAAAATATGTAGCATACTTTAATTATATATATATCTTTAATTCAGGTACACCTTATAGAGTGCCTGTAGATTATTTCTGATAACAAACAAAAGAAACCGAAAAGAACCTTTACTTGGCTAAACTTGCTTCTCCAATATTTTAAATTTAGACTGTGATACCAAGCTCAACCGCTAGATGTCGGACGGCTTCTTTAAAGGCGACCAAACAGGACACATTCAACAAATCGTTTGTTTAATACAATTATTATAATATAAATTAATATTAACTTAAATTAAATTAAATATGCTATAAATAGTTATATTATTAGACTATATATATATACATTCATGTGTATACGTGCGTGTGTGCGTATGTATGTATATACACATATATGTGCATTTGTATGCATACATATAAAATCTAATTCTCAAATCTAACCCCTCAGAGGGAATTTACAACTGCACTTTTTCCAGGTTTATTTGGATCTTGAAATAGTTGGACGAGTATGGACCAGTGTAGCTCACTCTGATCATCTGCTCTTGTCCTGTTATCCAAAGTAAAAGTCTGTAAAGACTTATTATTTCCTCTGTTTACTCTTTAATGCTACCAGAGCTATACAGAGTAGGAAATGGATGCTTAATGCCCCACTGTCATGTATTAGCTGATGGTATGTGTATATCAGGGCAGAGTGATCTCAAGTGTGCTGTTAGTCTCGTTTTCAACTTTGAGGGCTTTATTTTTATCTGACCATCGCTTTGCAAAAGCTGCATCCAGAGCGGAGAGTAAACATAGATCCAGCCTTTCGAAAAGCTATATGCTGAGCATGTGTGCATGCAAGTGCTTGAGCTCACTTTTATGTTGAACTTGTAGATTGTTTTTAACACAAAAAATCTCTTAGTTATACAAGCTTATGAAAAATGGCACGAGAAACATTGACCTAGAGTGCATATCTTCTCTAAATTAAATCATCCACAGCAGGTTATGACATACTGTTCCATGACGAAACATAAATGATTTTATCAACTCGACCTACGTGGTCCTGGCAGAGATAAGGCAAAATACTTAGCGGATTACACTATGTCATAACATATACAGGTCCTGCTTTTATTTACATTTCTTCATAAGCTGTTTAACAAGTGCCATTAATGGCTTGCTTTGGCTATAAACACTGGAGAAACCATGTACAAACATCCCACACGACTCTGGGCCAGAGAGAGAGAGAGAGAGAGAGAGAAAGAGAGCAGCTGTTCTTTCCTCTGTTTTCCCCTCCCTCCTTTATTCCTGATGGAAACAAAATGGCTTTCTCTCCCATGGAATCTCAAAGCCTTTCAAACAAAACCAGTTAGCTGGTGCACCTAGACGCAAAAACTCCTTTGTGAGACGTTAGCCGTAAACACGGATTAGCCGCGTAGAATATCTATCAACCGCCGGCGACTCGCAACACACTCCTGTTTTTCGCAGGTTTCGCATTGGCCTTCGTGTCTTCATCTTGACGGTAAATCCCATCTTTCCAGTCGGTAAATCTTCAGAGAGCATGTGAACGTTTGACAGCCGCAGATTCCTGGGGATATATTACGTAAATGATGTGAATATGGCTACTCGCGGCTCTGTTCTCCTGCGTTATGGAAATGGATTAAAATATGCCCTAATGAAAACATTTAGCTTTGACTGTATATACACTACAGTGGCCCGGACTGTAAGAAATAGTAACAGAGTGTCAAAGAAGGACAAATTAACGGCTTCTGTGGAGCTGATGTTGTCCATATGTTAGCATGTCAGACTCCACATATCCCAGAACTAACCGGAGTTCAGCAGTCGCTTCAAGAGCTTCATTGGAACTATAGAAACTGTCTGGACATTTTCCACAGATGATTTTGGGTCAGTTGCAGTAGCTACTAAGATGAGAGAACTGTTGTCTGACTAACATAGACCTACAGTATGAATTTTGTGTGCAAGTCTAGACTAGTTTATGCAGTTTACTTGCTTTGAAGCTGCAATTCAAGCATTAAAGAGTTCACCCAAAAATGAAAATTCTGTCATCATTTACTCACCCTTTTGTCATTTCAAACCTGTATGCCTTTCTTTCTTCTGCAGAACACAAAAGAAGATATTTTAAAGAATGGTGGTAACCGAACAACGGCGGGACCCATTGACTTGCATTGGTTTTGGGTACATACAGTAGAAGTGAATGGGTACTGCTGTTGTTCGGTTATTCATCTTCAAAATATCGTATTTCTGTTTCGCAGAAGAAATATTGTCATTTTGAAATGACAAGATGGTGAGTAAATGATGACAGAATTTTCATTTTGGAGTGAACTATCACTTTAAATAGACAAGAAATAGGAAATGAAAGAAATGCAAGGAGGGACAAATATTGTATGTGTAATAGTTTGTTTCTAGGAATCTGCATGCCTACGTGTCTCCCTTTCTGTTCATGTTCCCCTTCGGTCCAGAGCTGAAGGTGAGGAACATCGAGGTGCTCTTATCTGTCCTCAAAGCCTTCCCATCATCCCCTCTGAGGAGCTCTTTTAATGGAATGTCCCTTTATAAAGTACCGATCGGTCCCCTTCTCCAGCGTGACCTATTACACACAACACGCGCACTTCTTTGTAGCAACTCAGATTTATGAGTTTCATATGCCCTTAAGAAAGTATACTGCCGTGAAAGGCCGAGGTCACGATAGGAGGCCCTGATCAATATTTGAATGAAAAGCCATTCGGGGAAGTTTTAAGGGCTTTTCTCGGCCCACTCCCTCTTCGCGTGTCTCTCTTCCGGGGAAAACATCAGGAATGTATCGATTGCCCGGGTGCAGTAGTTAGTCAGAGGCTATCTCCTTTGACTAACCCTTTAGCACTCTGTCACCTCCTCACCACCGTGATAGATTGTACGTCTCTGGGCCACAGTAATTACACGCAGCTCCGGTCGGGTCATTTATTTCAACACTTTCGCCATTTACCAAAAAATATCCTTTATCTTTGTGACCCAGCGGTTTGCTTTTGCAGCGAAAGCAGAAAGGGGACACATAAAATTCTAGCTCCTGCCCCGGAGCACGATGGGGCATCCGTTACCCATCTCTACCATAATTCTCTGTCATTTTTTTTCTTGTTTCCTTCTTAGGCTTTGACTTTGTTTTTCCCCTTTGTTTCTCTTCCTTTTCATATTCTGAGGTGTTCACTCTGTTTAAAAGCATCGTGCATGTAGCAAGTATGCACTTTTTTAAGGGGTGACACAAATGGCTCACTTAGTGTCCTAGGCCAGATAATACATAACCAAGAAAAAGGTTTATAATATCATATGAAGAAAATTATAGAGGTACTGTGGAAAAATATCGATACTAGTAACTATCGCAATATTTTTTTTTCGATAGTGATACCTCTACTATCGATACATTTTTTAAAATCGTGTCATATACAGTGAGGGAAATAAGTATTTGATCCCCTGCTGATTTTGTAAGTTTGCCTACTTACAAACAAATGAAGGGTCTATAATTTTTATGGTGGGTTTATTTTAACTGATAGACACAGAATATTAAAAAAAATCAGGGGAAAAAAATGTTATATAAAGGTTATAAATTGATTTGCATTTCAGTCAGTGAAATAAGTATTTGATCCCCTACCAACTAGCAAGAATTCTGGCTCCACAGATTGGTTATGTGCCTATATGGATCACAGATTAGTCCTGTCACTTTAAGAAAGTACTCCTAAATCAGCTTGTTATGTATATAAAAGATGCCTGCCAACAGAATCTGTATCTTCCAGTTCAACCTCTCCAACACCATGGTCCAGACCAAATAGGTTTTAAAGGATGTCAGCGACAAGATTGGAGACCTGCACAAACCTTGAATAGGCTACAGACAGAAGCTTGGTGAGAAGGAGACAACTGTTGGTGTGATTATTTGGAAATAGAAGATATACAAAATAACTATCAAATGCCCTTGATCTGAAGCTCCCTGCAATATTTCCCCAATGGGGTAAAGATGATCATGAGAAATGTTAAAGATCAGCCCAGAACTACACGGAAGAAGCCTGTTAATGATTTCAAGACAGTTGGGAACACAGTTAGCAAGCAAAATATTGGTAACACATTGGTAACACGCTATGCCACAGTAGACTGAAATCCTGAATCACCTGCAAGGTCCTCCTGCCCAAGAAGGCCCGCCTGGCTCGTCTTAAGTTTGACAATGAACATAAAAATGATTCAGAAAAGGCTTTGGCGAAAGTGCTGGCACTGCTGTGAGACCAAAATGGACTCCTGTGTTTGGAGGGAGAGAAATGCTGACTATGAGCCCAAGAACATCATGTCTACAGAGAAGCACAGTGTTGGAAACATTCTGCTTTAGGGCTTTTTCTCTGCTACAGGTATACAGGATGACTTCACCGCATTGAGGGGCTGCGGGACGGGCCCATGTACCGTAAAATCTTGGACGAGAACCTCCTCCCCTTAACTAGGTCACTGAAGATGGGTCATGGATGAGCCTTTAATATGACAAAGACGCAAAACATATTGCCAAGACAACCAAATAGTGGCTTAAGGAGAAGCACATTAAATGTCCTAGCCAGTCTCTAGACCCTAGTCCTATAGAACCTCTGTGAAGGAGGCTAAAACTCCAATTTGCTGAGTGACAGCCAAGAAACCTTGGCAAATCAGTTTATAACCTTTATATAACATTTTTTTCCCCTGATTTTTTTAAATATTCTGTGTCTATCAGTTAAAATAAACCCACCATAAAAATTATAGACCCTTCATTTGTTTGTAAGTAGGCAAACTTACAAAATCAGCAGGGGATCAAATACTTATTTCCCTCACTGTACATACGGCCAAAAGTAAGTGGACGCGAGCGAGCATGGCAAAAAATATAAGAACGCTTCAAGCTGATGTGTGGGTGTGCTTTGGTTTTCAAAATAAGTCATGGAGTAATGAGTTATATAAAATAAATGCTGTTTGTAAGCTTCGCAAGTCATGACCCACCAAGTCACTTGGCTACTGCAGTGCCTTAGACAAAAAGTTTATTCCAAAAAGTAACAATGACATTTATTGTGCTTTCACGGATGTGACACCAGCGCATTTACAGCACGGATGAAGCAGGGGTTTTATACTGCCCATGTTCATTGTTTTAACTGTAAAGTGACTTGCGTGAGCCACCTTATTCCCCTGTGTTACCCACTTGAGGGGCGCAATCCACAGTTTGAGAACCCAAACCTCTGATCTAAAGGTCCATGCATCGCACATCATGGCCACTCTGCAGAGGTAAGGTATGTTTTTACACTTATCCTTACAGAAACCCCCCGGTGGTGCACAGCATGTTGTATTTCTAGCTCTACTTTTTACATTTTCTATTTAAAGTATTGCAATATATCGCAAATGTGTATCGTATCGAAATACATAGTAATATATTGTATCGTGACCCATCTATCGTGATATGTATCGTATTGGGAGGCACTTTCCAATACACAGCCCTATAGAAGAGTAATCCCAGAATAGATAGGAACTCCATCAGTAATGTGTAAAAAGCACCCCAGGGTGACACCTCAAAAAGTTGATTAATAAAATGCCAAGAGTACATTTTCGCAAAAGTGTGGCTCTGTTGAAGATGTTAAAAAATATTTTACTTGGATTAATCAAAGCTTGATATTTCAGTATAACTTGTTTCCCAAGTAAAAACAAAATTCAGGAGCATTTCATATGTACTAAAATAGTTGTTGATTTAGTGTCTGGATTCTGATTCTGATTAGAAAAACAGTTCATTATCATTACAGTTCATTAAAGAAAACAAACAGAGTACAAACAGAGAGGACCATCCTAATAAAAGTAATGTTAATGGAATTTGCAGAAGATAACCTAATATAAGCAGTTTCCTGGTGAGCAAGCCAACACGGCACGGGGGCGATTTACCGAAACTCCTATGATGAATAAATGGAGAAAAAAACCTTGAGTGAAACCAGTCTCAGGGAATGCCAGTTCTCCTCTGACACATTACAGCTGCAGTCAGTGACTTTTGAATAAAAGTTAAGATGAAATGTTTATGATTATCAAGGAGTAATAGGTACGTTTTTATGATTGACATGGATAGCCTAAATAGTAGTCATTTTTGAATTTACGTTTGCTGAAACAGTTTAGATATGATTTTGTTGAGTCTCATTTTGTGACCAGTTTCAGACAACAGGTATAATAATGGAGGCATAATGTAACTGAGTGCAGCTATAACAGTAACTGTAGAAAGAACCTTGAACCCTGATGAATGTACGAAATGCAAATTAAATGAAGTATTCCTTGAATACATACAACGCATAAAAAAGAAAAGAAGAGACATTTGTTTTCCCCCAACATGCAGCACAGACCCTCTGTCACTCATGTTATTATCATGTGCTGCACCTGACCCCATGTCAGAGACATTAACATCCGCCATCACTGAGCGTCACAGATTATTTCCCCTGCTCTGCATACAACATCACCACCTTAATCAGACACAGTCGCTCTGATTTCCCCTCTCTCAGATTCATTTCAGACCGCTTGGACTGCCTGGATTTTGATGGAGAGACCCACGTTTTCCCTCTGCATGACAAATACACAATTCATCTATTCAGTTTTCATAAACACATGGTTTATGCAAATCGTACGAAATAATCTCCACGAGAAAGAGCCATTTGAGTGGCGGCAATCGCAGGCATTAATGAAAAAGCCACAAAGAAAGATATGTTCACGCCGACTGTAACTGTATTAATCCACGGGAAAAGGTTATAAATGAGTGCGAGTCGTCTCTAAAGTGCCCTGTGCTGGAGTGATGTATGAAACTTGTGCTCCATCTGCCCCGTTTGTTATGCTAAAGGTCACATCATTGTCATTTACATAATCTTCGTACCAGAAATGAACTCCAGTGTAATATCAGGCCGGAATACACACGCCTGCACCGACACATTGGTTTGAAATGATAAACAGGAAAGAAGCCATCATCATTCTTGGACGAGAATTTTGCCCTCTTGGTAAATGATGTTGCGTTCTTGTGGCAGATTTTGATATTTCTTTAATGGGTTTCTACCCATAAATAGGCCACACAGGTACTCTAATGGTAGAGTTGAATGTGTTTATGGGTAACTTCCATTCTGATGGATGGCAGTCGTTCAGTTAGACTTTCATAGCCACACTGAAAAAATCAACATGTCTGTCTATGGGTGTCATAGATTTGGTCCGGGGGCCTCCACAAGGTTGCCCAGAATTTTTTGGGGTGAGACAAGCAAAAATTCTAAGACTACTGAACATTATTATCGTTTAATTTCTTTCCAAGTGTTGATCTGCATTTTTGCACCATGCATGGTTTTCAGAATTGTTTGTATTTGTATATGTGTGAGTTTTTCTCACTGTAGTAAATGTTAAAGTGAAAGTGTAGCCCAGTGGTTCTCAAACTGGGGGCCCCAAGATGGATCTAGGTGGGTCACAGATTTTGTGGCATTTTTATGTAATATAGAAATGTATCATCAGAAAATTAAGATCACCAACCGAAAAAATTTTTGTTCCAGCATTGTATAACAGAATATGTTTTTGATTTAATTCTAAGTTTAAGATTATAAATCTTTATTAGGGGGGCCCCAAAGCGATGCACCCCACACAAAGGGGGCCCTACAACGAAAAAGTTTGAGAACCGCTGGTGTAGCCAACTATTTATGTTTGGAAACAATATGTAGTCTTTATAGTGTTACAGTATATTTATGATTTATCTAACAAAGTTTAAATGTTTCTTTACACATAAAAATGTATAGATGGATATGTATCTTAGAAAGGGGGCCCTTACAAAAGGTTTGACTTATTTCTAATAGTATGAAATATAAAGATGAAGTACATTTTTATATAATTAGGAAAAAATTTATTCATACAGTATATGTGGAAAATGCTCCAGATTATAGCATTTTCCTTGTTTTATGCATCCTGTCTATTTATTTATCTGTCTGTCCCTGATTTTATCTCAATCTTAGTAAATATCTGTTCATTAATTGCATGTTTACCTTAATCTGTGCATGAAAACATTCCCAATCCTCCAGGCGTTACCATCAAGTGCATATTTGGGTACACTTGCTCCTTTAAGTCATTTAGAAACGCTCGCAGGGTTTTAAAACGCTACTTGAGTGTGAGACCGATGCCTTTCTGAAGTGTGGCGGCACAAGCCAGCTAAAAAACACCTCATTAATATCCCCATACACACACACACTCGCACGCTGAAATTCTCAACACATGGCCCAATTAAATGCTTTGTTTATTATGACACCTCCCTCGAGTCAAGTAGACTTAAAGTGTGGCTTGTTTTATGCAAACCTACAATTTAGGAGCACAATTGAAGCTTTAAAGAGGATATTATAAAACATGACCCTCTCCTCTGTTGATTCTTGCTGTCCCTCTGTTTACTGCTCGCTCCCCGATCCATTTCCCTTATTCATTAAGCCAATGGGTCGCCATCTGTATTACACCACATTACGTTTAGCCCCCCGTTTGTCTTCTGTGTTGGTAAACCGGTTCAGATTTACAGCCGGCGACCCGTCGCTTATACTGGTACCGGGTGAGAAGAAAGACCTCAATTACATCGAACAGACGCTTATAAAAGTCTCTGCTCGTGTTAAATTCTCGCTAAATGTGGTTTCCATTAGGCATGTTTGGTGGAAGGTCTCAAGTGTTGCTTTCGCCGTGCCCAATAAGACAATTCAGACGCCCCACTGCCATTTAAGGGTCTGTTTCCGTCATGGCTTTTTTACGATCGTACTAATTACTAATTGCGCCTGTGCGGCACAGACGCACGCGCCCATCCCGAGGCCTATTGTGTTTTGTAATTGTCGTTGTCTCGAGAAGGCGCTGGCACAATTCCTGTTAGAAACCCCCTTTGGAAGGATGAATGGATGGATGGATGAATGAATAATTCATTATTGCTATGAAAACACTTGCTTCGTGGAATGTGCGTGCTGGTTCGGCTGCTGGGATTGATGGCGGCTGGATTACACGCACACACTTCCTTCGCCTTCATTAGGGCTGTATTGTCACGGTGTCTGGATGGCAGCGAAGCCTGCGAGCGTGTTTCCAGCTGCTCGACTAATTGCAGCGGCCAGCGTGGTGTTGTATTGCAGATAAATTGATCTTCTCTGTATCTGTGCTCTCGCAGAGAGTGACAGGTGAGGAGCCCCTTGAATCGGCTCTGGGCCTTTGGTAATCATTTTAATTAATGGACACTGGAAGCCAGCATGATGGAGTGCCTATTTACATGGAGCAAACTATCACATTCAAACAGCTCTCTGCTGCTTAGATAGAAGCAAATCTGTTCACAGACAGACGGCTTGATATGGAGTGAATTGAACTGTCTCTCGCTCGCTTTCGTCAAGCAGTGGCTTCTTCCTGTTGTTTAAGTGACAATATGTCCGGCTTGAATTTTGGCGTAGGATTGCTAGTATTGCACATCTTTTTTGTAATTGTACTGTACATTTCCAAATGCTAAAAAAAATGCTAAGTAAATAATAATGTAGAGGTCTTCAACGTTTTGTTGGTTACACAAATTTAAAGTAATTATCAAAAAACGAAACATAAAAGTTTAGTATACGGTGTTGTTATGAATTCTCAATTTTCAGTTGCCTCTGTATGTAAATATGTATAGAAGTTATACATGTTAATATGTTCAGAAGCCTGCATTTCTTGCTTAATAATAATAATAATACAATACAGTACACAATCATACAGACACAAAATATGTGTTTATCATAAGGATGTCTTTTGTTCTTTACATGTTGTTCACGCGACTGTATAGGTATACATCGTGTGTGTATATCGTACAACAGCAGTGGAAATACTGCAGTGGAAAAAAATCCAAATTTTCATTTTAAATCAACCTTTCTAGATGTATTGTGGTCATTCCAGTCCCGTGTTTGTTGAATTTCCACAAAATCATACATCAGGAGGAACAAAGTCATCCAACAACAATGTGAAAGACCGACAGCATGACCAGACACATGAAAACTGGGATAAAAATCAAGGTTATCACATGGGGAAAAAAAAACATTTCCTAAATATATGGACACATATTACTGTGGTATTGCTCAAAAGTAAATTATTTTCAGTATTTGAGGTCTGACAAAATACAGAGCAGATTTTGTGTTATTTTGACCTGTTTCTCCAGTCATTTCACTTTCTGCAAATAAATGCAAATAGAAACTATATTTTTATTTGAAATTTGGTCAAAATATTGTTAGTAGTTCACAGAAAGAAACAAAAAAGATTAATTTACCTAAACACATAACCATAAATAGTACATTTTAAAATCAGAAAAACGGTCTCTTCATTTTTTCAGTGGCTGTATGTCTTTTTTTATATAACACTACTAATGTTCTGATTTCTCTGGCATCTGTTGTTCATTATTGAACTGCTGTTGTATTTGTATTGCAGACTTGCCTCTTGTCTCATTCATTAGTGTTAAGGTGGGTCCATGAGATCCTAACATATCACATCCAACCCTTCTTTTTTTTCTTTCTTATTCAAGTCTGTGGGTAAACATTTCCTTTGAAGCATTTAACAGAAAGGCAGCGCTGTCTGCCCGAGCTGTAAATGGTCTCAGAGGAGCTGTGCTTCTCCAGGAAAACTCACGTCTCCCTTTTCCTGCCTTGAATAAATCAGATATTAATGTCTCTTATTAGTCGGACCGGAGAGCTCTTGAAGCGTGAGGTTAGAATTGTTTTTATTTTCCCCTTTTAAGCGCTCTCTTAAGCTTTAAGAGGGATGTCTGAACGCACGAGAGAGAGATTTGTACCGAGCCTCTGGCGGTGGACTGATTCGATCACACTTTTGAGAAAACCCCGCACCGCTCAAATACCTCCATTCTTCTTGGCCCCGAACGGCCGAGATTTTAAGTGAGATTTTAAAACGTGTCTTTTGCATGCCATTACGGTGCCATTACTATTTCCATAAGTATTTCTGTCTGTTTATATTTCTCCTAGTGTCATTAATTCTGAGAAGACCTCCATTCTTTGATTTATCTATTTTCACAACCCTTTTTAATACTTTCCTTCTCACTTTTTTCTCCTTCGTGGTATTTTAGGTCATAATAGCGTGTTTGCTGGCAATTGTTAAAGTATGTAAGCGTAAAAAAAGAAGGTGAACACAGGGGAGGGCTCTTAAGTGGCCGTTATCCTGATTTATTTGGCCTGGGTGTGGAGGCCCTGTTGCACGATAAAACTTCTTCTCACTTCTACAGAGCAGAATGGACTTAGAGAGTTATATTTCACCGCACCTACAGTAAATCAGCCGTTTGACGGATACATAGCCACTGCTAAAGCCATTCGCTGTCGTCCACCCCGCCTAGCCCCCCTCTCTCTCTCATTGCATCTCTGAGGATCCACCAGCTCAGACACAGCGATCTGTTTTTCTAAATAGAGCGTGATCATTCATATTCTTCACTGGAGTACGTTTTATCACATCCATCGCACATCATTTCTTGAAAATCTAAATCTGCGTTTTTGTGTGCGCGAGCGTGTGTGTAATTAATTGATAATGCTGTTCTGTGTTACAGTGGAGAAATGAGCGTAATTCCATTTGACAAATTATACCCTTCCCTCCCCTCTCGCCTGAAATTAGTTCCTTTTTTTCTATTTCAAATTAAGCAAGCTTTTGAGGATTAAACTCATTTGTGCTGCGGGAAATGTATTTTCCTCGTGCCTCGGGGGGCTAAACATAATGAATATTTGAAGAGATTATTTTAATTAAAGTCCTTTGGATCTAAATGGGGTAATATGTTATATACCATCATTAAAAGTTAACGCTTTCACACGCTGGGAGAAAACACACGAGTGGGAAGAAAGAGAGAAAGATGAAAGGGAGAGAGAACTGGTTTTTCATGCATTGGTAAAAGGTACAAATTGAGGAGAAAATGGCTGAAGGCTAAGGACATGGAGTCAAAGGCACCCGCTCTCCGCTGCTCTGTTCAGCAGACCTACTGTAAGATGTCCTGCTGGGTCTAAAAATGAGCCTGGAACCACAGCTGTGTGTGTGTGTGTGCGTGCGTGCGTGCGTGCGTGCGTGCGTGCGTGCGTGCGTGCGTGCGTGCGTGCGTGCGTGCGTGCGTGCGTGTGTGTGTTGCTGGATTGCTGTGTCAGCAGGCTGATCTTCAGTGTGATGTATTTAGCTCTCATCGTACCCTTCTTGAGATGCTGGAGAAATCTGGGCCTCTTCTTCACTATAGCACAAGGTTATGACGTTGGCCCCCAAGAGTTTTGTGTATGTACGACTTCTAAAACGAGAGCACAAATGTATGGTTTTAACAGTTTCCTCCAGTGCTTCGGACTGGAGAGATTTTGGATGAATATTATTCTGTCTCCATGATTAGGGCTTGTGTGTATGTTGGGTGACAACAGATAAAATTGAAGATTTAATATTTGGAGTTTAACATTCCTTCTTCTTTTCACTATGAGGCTATTTTAAAAAACGTAAATAACACTGGTGCAGAAGCTCTTTGTGTTTCAGATTTTTGTTCACAAATATAATTATGTAATTATAACGTTTATTATAATTATGTAATTATAACGTTATAACGTACACAAATGTAATTATAATGTTTCAAATTGGTTTTAAATGTTACGTTGGTTGTATTTTGTCATAACATTTATATCGTGTTAAAAACTGAAGCTTGAAGTTCTTCTGGACTGTTGTTGTTTGCGTCTTTAGCTGTCATTGAAATCTACATTAAATTGTGCAAAGCTATTTGACTACATATTTCACAACTGTGCCAGTGACAGATGATCTGAAATGGTCCCACTTTATCTGTACCTCACTTTAAAGTGATCATGTAATGTTATATATGTAAATAATATGTGTAGACCGTTTCAGCATCAACAACTTAAACAAACAAGTATATGGCCCAAACTTAACTTCTGGTAGACTGAATAAAGAATGAATAACTTGTAGTTTTAAATTAATTTAATAGATTTAATATGAAATGAAATATTAATATTAATTCATATTAATATTGATGAAGTATAAAATAAATAGTTATATTACTAGCCGCTAGCCAGACCGATAACTAAACACAGACCGGAAGTTAACTTTGGGCCAGGCGCATTCATTCGATGAAACTGTGGACTGGCAGTTTATGTCCACAGTCTCACTTATGGTCCCTGTGGGGATCAATTGTTCTTTGCCTTCGATAAGAGAACATGTCCACAGACAAGGCAAAAACAGTGCATACATCTGGGCCTCTAAAAAATGATTTCCATGACTTATAAACAACTTACAGGTTCACAATAGGCCTCCATTCAATTAAACTTCATTATATCTAACATATAACCATTTTAAAAAGTGCACGTTCATGGTACTGATACTCACAAAATACTGCATATGTGTCTTCTGACAATGCATTGCAATCTTCCACTTCTTGAAATGCTGCATGATCGGCAAGTGTCTGACATCAGAGTACGCGTTTCGAAAGCACACGGAGCTGTGCTCTCGCGGCACTTTGATGTCATACGCCGATCGGTCTGTGCAACCTGCGCAACACCTCATAAAAGCGAACATAACTAGCGTCTTGCTAATAGCTTTGTAGTTCGGTTTGTAGGTGCATGACTCTGGCTCTTCTAAAGACCTCGCGCACTGGGTAAAAAGCATGCGAATTATGAGCCTGTTGGCTTTCGATATGATGCTGGGCTGCCGGTGCGAGAGGTTACCATATAAACGTTGTTTGCCGTTGATTAGTGTCGTTACGTGGCTTGCGCATAGCACTGCATGCATGTAGTGGCCAGGATAACCTGAAATATTCATATATATTATGATGTTTTTAATGATCAAATGTTGGTGAAGGTTAAGATACCTGGCCAGCCACATGATTTTTGAAAAGAGCCACAGGTTCCCGACCACTGTTCTAACTAGACGCCAAGCCATAACATCTTTTTTTTTTCTCAAATCTGATCCGCTGTCGCTCAACGTGTATCGCCATCACGGCTTGTTAGGACAAAAACAAACAACATTGAGAAGATCCCTTATATTGTGTTGCGTTGCATCTACACAGGACACAGTGTCAACCTTTCCTCGGTTTCTACACTTTGCAATGCGGCAACACAAGGCCTGTATTATACAGCTCTGCCTTTGCCACTTCTCATTGCATCGGCTAATTGCTAACATATGTGCCTTTCTCTCTCTCGCTCTCTTCGTCACTCTCTCTTCCTTTCGGCAGCAGACCGCTGGAGTTCTGGCGCCTGGACTACTGGGAGGATGACCTGAGGAGACGTCGACGCTTCATCAGGAACCCGTTCGGGTCCTCACACTCTGGGGCTACGCTCAAGGCTGCAGCAGAGCATGGTGGGTAAAATAGTTACGTACTATCATCTGGTACACGACTGTAAAAATGAAGTCACCATAAACCCTTTTGTGGTCAACATACCTTAGTTGGCTACCGTGTTACATCACTACATTTAGTATTCTCCAGATCTTTGTCTCTCGGATAATATTATGACAGTAATTCCCTGCTAATTTGTTTATATACTGCTTACCGTTCCTCTCATTAGCTCAGGCATTTAAACAGGGCTTAGTGTTCTGTCTCCAAGTGCTGCTACATTGTCACTGTCTTTTCCTTTTTTCTCATGCACATCAGCGGCTGGATTTACAGGTAAGAGGAGTTGTAAAGCTACTGTAGTAAGAAATAGCGGCAGAGAGCTTTTGTGTTAGGACTAGATGTGTGTGCACTGCTCTCATAAAACCTGAGACTCACAGAATTCATGCTGTGTGTTACAGTTAGATACATTACAACTATAGCTCACAGCAGGGGGCAAAGTAAAGAACTACTTTTGCGATTTACTTTTTTATTGAAAGTCCGAGTTGCTAAATTGCGCTAGTAAAATTAAGACGATCAATTTGGTGGAGTACGAAAAAATCTTTAAAAGTCGTTGGTAAAGTGCAGTTCACTTGCATACATAGATCTCGCTGTGAATTTCATTTTCTTTTGCGACTAATAATGAGAAATGAATGCATACTTGTTTAATTATGCACTGATGTATGAACTACAAGTTAAAAACACAGGCCTTAAATTGTTTTGGAGTTTGAAATCATTTGATTAATTTAAAATGTGCATCATTTACTGCATATTATTTTTTCTCATCTTATTTTTTTCATAATGCATTTTCTCTCAAATATTTTTAAATAAATTAGCCTGTTTAAAATATGCATTATATGCCTATTAATAAACGCCACAAATTGATAACATAATGAGGTTATTTATAACAATGCCATCACAAGTAAAGCTCCCTGAGGTTATTAAACTTCCTCAAAAAGTTCCTCAGGGGCTTGTGTTTCTTCTCCCCCGTCTTTACGATAGATTTATAGTTTTGTTTACAAATATAAGTTTAAAATAGATCTATTTCTCTTGTTGTTTTAAAGTGGAGCACTGCTCTGTCACTTCATTCAGCAAAACATTTTGCAGACTCCGCCTAACACTTTACTCCTGATAAGTTTTTAGCCACACTCACAGATAGTAGGCTTTACAATCGCACCATTCAGCACTTGGACTTGAGCAGCTTAACCTATTGCACCCTTCAAAAACAGGACCATTTCTTCGAGAAAATGTCTCTAATATGTCAGCGGTTAGTCCCCCCTCAGAATGACAGAGGTTCTGTAGACAAATGACCAATGTGACAGAAGTCAATAAGAATGTGATCTAAAAGCAATAAGTGTTCAGAATCCCAGCATCCTCTGAGACCGATGTGCTGCCCTAATGGTCATAATATGCAGTTGGAAGAAGGGCCCTGAGGGGACCCAATGATTTCTCTTTCTCTGCTCCTGTCTTCCACTTTTCTTTCCATCTATCCCTCTTTCTTTAGCTAACTTGGTTAAGTTCAAGTGTTCCTTAAGGAACACTTTGGGTGCCCTATGAATGGAACCTAAAACTTTGAGGCCTTAAAGCTCTTCATTATATTCGAATGCTTCCCCAGTGACTATCCAGTGCAGGAAATAATCAATCCATCCATCAAGTATTTATGTGCATATTATTCGTCCTACAGGGGGTGACGTTCTGCTAAAAACCTATACAGGACAAATAGAAAAGCTGTTGTTATCACTCAAGTGCATATTTCATAAATACCTATTCATAAAGTTTCTTAAATTAACTCATTTCACAAGAAAAGTAAGATATTTTAAAAAGTTTATCAATGCTTTTTAAGAGACAGTTCACCCAAAAATGAAAATTCTGTCACGGGTTACTCGCTCTCTAGTTGTTCTAAATTTCTTTCTTTGGTTGAACACAGAGAAATATGTTTGGATGAATGCTTGTAACCAAACAGTTCTTGGACCCCATTGACTACCATAGTAGGAAAAATTACAATGGTAGTCAAAAGTACTTCAGAATTGTTTGCTGCCCTACATTCTTCAAAATATCTTCTTTTGTGTTCAACAGAACTAAAAATAATTGCAATTTGTCATACTATGGTAGTCAATGGGATCCAAGAACTGTTTGGTTATAAAGCATTCTTCCAAATATCTTTCTCTGTGTTCATCAGAACAAAGACATTTATACAGATTTGGAACAACCTGAAGGTGAGTAAATGATGACAGAATTTTTATTTTTTGGTGAACTATCCCTTTAAAATGAATGTTTGCCTGCCCCCGCCCTCCTTTATATAGAGCTTGTGTCTTTTCTGCTGACCCTAAATTTGTTGCGGAAGTGGGACGAAAGACTTGGGCCAGGATCTCATGTTTTAAACAGAGCACAAGGGTCATATCTGGCTGTGATTATTCTCATGATGTGTGGAAGAGAACGTCAGACTTTAAAAAATAGACGATTTTGTGTCATTAACATTTTCAGACATCTCTAATAGACTCATATTTTGTTCAAACCATGATTTAGCACATTACATCATATGTTGACGACATCACTGTACATGTCATTTTTTCAAATGACATATTCCAGCATTTGAAAGAAACATTTCTTAATATAGTAAGGCTAGCTTACAACTTCTTATCACTCAAAATATATCATCATGTCAAAGCTCGCGTTTCTCGGCATACTTAATTGTGATCATTCATCACCAGCTTGGAAAGAGTGATCTGACTTACGCCCATAACACAGATGCTTGGTAAGATTTGGAATGATATTTATGGCCGGGGAAAGCGCCATCTTTCTGGGGATTGATTTTGCCAGGTGGGGGCTCGGATGTTTGGGAACTAGAAGGAGTGTAAATACCTTAAGACTGATGTTTCTGTTCCCGTGATCAATAAGCACCTCCTCGCTTCACTCCTGGCTGCACTCTTGTTAAAAACAAATTTGTTAATTCTGACAATTTAATTGCTTTGCCTCACTTTGGCCTTTGGTTGCATATAAATGAGCATTTGAACCTGCGTGGAAAGGAAAGCAGGGCTTGTAAGTATAACGCAACTGCATGTATTTACACTAGCTTTGCTGAATGAGGGGAATGAATGAGCTTTTTAAGTAAAGCTGATGTCTGCATGTAATCCTACAACATGGGTTTTCGAGTCATTAAGGGGCACTGGTAGTTCTTCACTCCAGTTTAACACTTAGTAGTTTTGGGTCTAGTGTTGTAGGTGTCCAAGTTGTGCACATCATTATTAAAGTGATAGTTCACCCCAAAATAAAAAATTTGATATCATTTACTAACCATTTTAGCAATTCAAACGTGTAAGAATTTCTTCTGCAAAATGCAAAAGAAGATATTTAGAAGAATATTGGTCACAGAAAACCATTGACTTGCAATGGGTTCCGCTATTGATTGGCTACCAACATTCTCCAAAATATCTTCTTTTGTGTTCTGCAAAAAAAGAGAAAGTCATACAGGTTTAAAATAACAAGAGGTTTTGTAAATGATGACATCATTTTCTTTTTTGGATGCACTATCCATTTAAGTGGACACTATCATGGGTGAAAATATACATTCCAGTATGTCAATTTCACATACTGATACATTTCAGTATTTATTCATTTAAATTTAGAAAAGAAATGCTTATTTAGTTTTAATTTGAAAAAGTTTTTTCACTACATATTCGATACAATGTAACTTGCTATACTTAAAATTGTCCTGTTTTTATTTACACATTATTATATTATTGTCGTACAAATGTTTGTTCCTTGTTTATTCTGTATAATATGCTACATTTATTTTAGTTTAGTTTTTTTCATTATTCAATAGAAGAGTTAGTAGCATTTCTTGCATTTAAAATGTGCATCTGGACACGTTTTCAAGTTTACTGTATATAGTACTGTGCTATTTTGGGCCCGATGTATTAGAGCCAGTATTCGTCTCCGAGCACTGGATGTGACACTAGCTCGCATTTGTAAATAAATGTTAGTAAATATTATCTCGAGCAAATGCACAAAAACATGTTTTTCCGTCAGATCCTTGTGTCCACTCTGCATGGTGTGAACACACAGGCATGTGGTATGTATTAGGAAGCTGGTAGTAATTTCACCGCTGCTAACTACAAATTCTCTGGGGAGAGTTAATTACAGGAAGACCGGTCTAAATATCAGTTCGCCAGCATACTTTCCATGACAAGAGATTTCTTTGCTCTGCTTTTTTAATGGTTTACGGCTCTATTTATAAAGACTTGTCTCAGGGTTTTGCTTCAAGTGCAAATACAAACCCCCTCAGGTGATGTATCTAGAGAGAGGGGGCAAAGGTCACGCGGCTCTGCGTCCACTCTGGTCAGAAGTGGAAACTGTGCCACTCCGCTAGGCCTACAGACAGCGCGTTCCAAAGCAGTCTGATGAGAGACTGCCCCGTCTCACCTCTTTCTGTTTATATATATGAAGGATTGCCTTTGTGTCTACTGTAGACCCGGTTCTGCCCCTCACCACTGGGGAATGCAGGGCTCTGTAAATGTTTACAGATTACCATTTTTCTTAAATAATCTATGCATAACCTCAAGTCATGTACAGTTGAAATCAGAAAGAGCCTTCTCATTAACTTCACATTTTTGTCAGGGATAAGCCTGGGGTATGGAGCAAAATAGACTGCCTGTTGCTTTCTGTTTAATCGCATTGATTTTTCTCCCTGTTATAAGAGAAGAAAGCAGTTCAGTTATTAGTTGTATTAAATGTTTAACTATTATCTATAAAGGACTTAAAGAAAAACATGTTTTGTCTGAATCTTGAAAAACTCAAGGGTACTTTGGTCTGGTGAAATTTTGTTTTTATTGTTTTGAAGAATTCAGCAAAAGTCTATTTTTTTAAGGAAACCCTGCGTATTTTGGTATTTGTTTTGGAGTTTAAATATGCCATACGTTTTTTAATATACTGTCTTTATAAATAAATTATAGTTTTGGTATAATAAATAAATTTTATAAAATTTTTACCTATATTCAAATTGAAAATAACGCAAATGAAAGTTATATAACAGTTTTATAATTAAAATGGCGGTTATTTTACATTTTAAGTCGTCTTATAAAAAAAACACTGAGAACAATTAATAAACAAACTGTTTTTATGTTTCGAGTTAAAAATGACTACCACGTGTTTATTTATTGATAAGAATTTTGATTGCATCTTAAAATTATTCATTTCGTATTTTATTAAGAAAAAAATGATCCAACAACCAGCACGCGGTAGCCTACTTTGTTTTATTTAGTATCGTCAACTAACATATGTAAACGTGCCAGTTTTTGCGCGGTCATGCATGAAGGACTACGTTTTGTTTCGTTGTCTCCAGCTCCAGAAGAAGACGTGCTGAAAGGCAAACAGTCCATCAGGAGTTCAGTGCTGGGGAATCAGAACTCAGAGACTGAGCTGCTCCTGGAGGACGACGACACACTCTCATCGCTCGACGACAAAGAGCTGGAGAACCTCACAGGTGAAGTAGCCGTCACCCCATCTAGGCTACTTCAGCACGCTTGCAATGCAACGTGACACACTGGAAGGTTGTAGAAAGCTGTCACGGCGCGCACTTTAATGCGGCGGTCTCGTTGGTTATGTGAGCGTTTTGGAGATGTAGTGTTAATGAGGGGATCACGTCATTATCTGAGGCAATGCTTTCTCATTAGCGGCCTGTGATCAGGTTAGATCTGAGAGAAGGCTGAACGCAGCGCCAACAGGAGTGAACAAGGCCAACTAGAGTCTGCAGTGAGCTGGAAATGAGTCTCTGCTCTAAAAATATTAATCGATGTTAATATAAAAATATGAATCAAAATAATACGCATTTGTGTTTACAAATTATGTAAATACGTTTGAGCTAAATAAATTAATAAATAAATGTCTCATTATTGAGTAAAAGCGATTTTGTGTTAGAGTATTGCTGTATAACCCGCTTATAAGAAATACAATTACAAAAAGGGTAAAAATGTCATTATCGACTGTATCGACGGTCGGTTTCAAGTTGTTTGTAAAAAAATATACATTTATCGGATTTTTCCGCATTTGCTTATGTTCTCTATACATTCTTGATCTCATGGCAGTCAGCCTTATAATAAAAGACAGTCCATCTCAAATAAAGCGCAAATTATCGCGGAGATCCGCGTCGTTGGCCATCATCCATTTGGCAAGCGGTTTGATTCAGGTGTAATTGCACGTGTTCCGGTTTAACGGGAAAATGTTGTTTTTCCCCGGATTACATGCTGATGAACATATCTGATCATGCCATCCGTTCGTGAATTGAAGGGTGCTTGGGGAAATTAAACGTGGGCTTCTGGTCGTACCGACTGCCGCGGCTTTGCGCATATAAAGAGAGGCAGAAATTCCCCAGAGCGGCCGTTCAGCATTGTCATGCTGGCATAAATTAAGATCGATGACAGATTAAACCCAAAGGCCGCAATCAATGCGCGTTGATTGACAGCGGATTTCAGCGCTTTTTGACAACCTCCACTATAGTGTTTCTATGGATGAATCTCTTAAATATGTCATTGTGCACAGGATAATCCTATTTGTGGATTACTTTCGTGAATTGGATTTTAGTAGTTTTTTTTAAGATTTTTAATTAATTAATTATTTTATTAGTATATATTTTAGTTGTTAAACAGTTTTACATAAAAACGATTTAGAAATTATGCATGCAATATAATATATAATTTTAGCCTTATTCAAAATAAGAATGTTACACGGTTATTTTAAAACATTATTTATATGTATTAAAACAATACATTTATGTCATTTATGTTTGAAGTAAATTGTATGCCAAAGGCAGTAGAGAATGGGTCAGGCATGTATACACACACGCACACACACACACACACACACACACACACACACACACACACACACACACACACACACACACACACACACACACACACACACACACACACACACACACACACACAAACTAACCGCTGTCCACCGCGTTCCACAGGGCCTGTTAACCTGAGCACCAGCGCACAACTGGTTGCGCCCGCTGTGGTGGTAAAAGGCACGCTGTCTATCACTGCCCTGGAGTTATACTTTGAAGTGGACGAGGAAGACCCAAGCTTTAAGAACATTGATCCCAAGGTAAGAAACAGCACTGTCCACTCCTCAAAATGGCTCACAGCGTCCCATAAACGGCACGCTCAAAAAGTGCTCTAGCCTGACCAAATTCATTTATTGCACATTGACAATATCAGCACATGGTGTTTCTACTTTGCCATGTCCTCAGTTTGTAAGTGTTGTCTATTTTTATCTCATTATGTAAATCTTAAAGATAACCAGACCAGATCATAACACAGAGACTGCTTCCAGTTTACTGATAGAGAAGTGTGCTGCTTGCTCATTCATGCTGCATGTGGTAGGATTGTTCATGTGGATCAAGTGTTACTTTTGAGCACCACTGGTTTGAAAAAGAACAGTCAGTATTCTGACTATTGAAGGCTTGAAGAATATTTCTAAATTAGGCCACATTCTTCTGAATGCTCAATTCACTATTTTGTTTTGAAGGTGAAAGAATGAATGAGAAGTATTGACAATGTGTATCTGCTCTACTTGACACATTTTGTACTTAACATGTTAAATAATGTTACCTTCTTAAAAGCTTCATTAATAATAATTTTCCATAGTTTTTATGTTCTGCTTTTTGCAATAACATAATCTATATATTTATGTATTTACTTTATTTGCAAAACATTTCTAAACACTTTCGAAATGCTTTCAGTATGGTGTTTTATTTCTTTTAAATAATTGTTTAGTAGTCCTATTATTTATTAAAATATGTGTAACAACAGCAATAAAAACGACATGTCTATTCTAAGTTTTTAATTATTTATTAAGAATTCAAGAGTGAGTAAATGGTAATTATAATCACAATTCGAATTGTATAGAATAAATGCAGTGTATCAATCTTAAAATATTTTATATTGCATTTGACGCCAAATTAGTCTAAAAAGAAGTGCAACTGTTGTTGTTATGTGAGAGAGATCGTTTGTTTACGTTTAATTTTATTTGTTATTTTAAAATTTTCTATATATGTAGCTGTGTCAGTGGTCTTTGTTGTTTAACAAAGTGCTGTGAATTTTTTAATATTAACATGTATTTAGTAGTTTTTCTCTACTATTTTTCTCAATGCAACTGTACCACGATTATATCTGTTATTATTAAGTTTCTATAATTAAAATGATAGCAAAACATACTGCCCTGATATAAATTCAACAATTGTTTTTTTAATCAACGAAGACGAATGTATTTATGTGTTCGCTCTTGTATTACAACCCCATCAACGTCAAAAGCTTAGCTTAAAAAAAAGCTTGTCTTCAAATTCAGTAATGACAAATGCCAAGTTTAAATTTCATCGTGTCATGGTTTTATTACGTTTCAATTTTCGATCACATCATGAAAATAATTGAACTTGGCACGCTACATTTTGTAATTCGCATTTAAAGATCTTGTGCATATATTTAAATAAAAATTTCACTTTGTGAAAACAGTTCAAACAAACAACAAAATCATTACACTTATCTTGAAATGTACCTTCTGTCTCTTGCAAAGTCCCGTTTGAGCCTTGACAAATGCAAACGCTTCGGGATCTTTTTCCTACGATCTTTTTAATCATTTATTCTTGGTTTCATTATTTTAAGAGCACCAAGATCACAGTCTCTCCACTTTCAGTGTTGTGATCTCAAACGTCCCGTTCATTTTCACCGACATAAAATGTCTTTAGTTTTTATTTACCATTTTACAGTTTATCCAAACTTTTCGCATTAGTGAGGATTTCTCTCGCCAGTCTCCAGGTTTGTTTGGCCGCTGTCTCCAGGGCCGAGTGTGGTCTACCCTGAAACAGGTCTAGATTGGGTAAGAAGTAATGCGGGCACCGGCGGCACTGCAGACAGGAGATGAGCTGAAGAAGGATACCGTTCAGACGGTCGCCCAGGCACGACTCATCCCAGTCGGTCTCCCGCGGGTGTTTCTCGCACTCGTACAGCAGCAGGGTCTTCATGTGGTAGTTATGTAGCGGCTGTCCCGGCAGCTCGAGATGTCGGTCACGGAGAGTCTTTAGAATAGAGAGACACTTCTTTCTGCAGCCAGACATCAGAAGCCTGTTCTCGGCCTCGCCAAACTGCAAGACCCATGCGTCGCTCTCCGCCGAGCTCTGTTTACCCGTTAACGAGTAGCACTCTTTGGAGAGAAGGTTAAAGCCCTCCGCTTTCACCTCCGCCACTCGGTTCGGCCCGGGCCACGGAATGTGAGGCATGGGCCATTGGGCGGCACTCCTAGGCCAGATGCCCGTGCACTTGAAGGCCGGGGTGATCTGCACCACGTACCTCTCCCGAATGCGCAGTTTCACTTCGCTCGTGTCCGCCACCATTTTAACCACGTCCCGATAGCTGCATTTATCCACGGCCTGAGCCACCAGGGTCTGGAAGCGGGAGCGGATCTTTCTGGCAGATAGATAACCGGAGGCGGTGATGAACTCTACCCACAGAGACATGCTCCTCTTGCGGCCGTCGCTGAGTTTGAGCACGGCGCAACCCGGCAGCGAGCCGTCATCCACGAAGTTAAAGACTCCCATTTGGTTCAGGTAAAGCACGACCTCGAACTCGTTGGGTGCGATGACCTCCATGCCCTCGTAGCGCGCGTCTATCTCGCTTAGCGAGCTGATGAAACGGGGCTCTTGGACCTCCACCTCCTTCAGCACATCCGACACCACCTTACACACCTCTCGAATGGTCTTGGCGATGGCCGCTTTGCGCGCTTGGCATCTCTCGTTGTGATATTTATTAAGCTGGTAAACCAGCTTTGCCTGCGTTGCGATCATATTTGGGCACAGATCCGGACTGTACACCGGAGTTTCGCAATACGCCGATGGATCCAATGCTTACCGGTGAAGCCAGAGGCACAACTCCCAGCAAAAAAAGAAGAAAAAAGCAGTGATTAAGTTTGCGCCCACAGCGGATGGACGTCAAGTTTGAGGCAGGAAGCAGATCGAGATGCAACGCAATACCACTCTACTTTTCCAAGTCAACTTGAACACGTTTTGAGGGCGCTGGTTCTCCAAGCCCGTATCAGCTGTAGGATAAATCTCCGATCGTCATGTCATCATCTTTTTCACTTGCGTTTGCGCATGAAAACTGTGCGCCACTGTGCAGTTGCCCAGACTCAGCCGTGAGTGCTGGAATTGTTTAGTTTATGAATGGTCCTCTAGTTGGAGTGAAAGGGGTCGGGCTTCTGATCCTAACCAATCAACGGACGAGCTGTCAGTGCGATCGGCCAATGGCCGCATCGGTGCGCTGGAGAGACTCTCTCCTCCTGAACATCCTGCGCTGGAGCCCCGTCGCCTCCAGGTTAGGATATACAGACGGCATTTGTAGCACATATTTTACCTAAAGCGTTCACTTTCTGTAAACTACATGAAATTGATTTGACGTGTTGGGAGTTTGTTATCTCACTGCGTGTAAATTTGATCTTAGCGTAGTAAGCGAAGCGGAGTAAGATAAGGCGAAATAGCATAACCTAAATAACATTATCAGAATGTTGAGTTCATTTTTTGTTAATTGAAATAGTTTTCGTCTTTAGTCACCTGGCTGCTGTTTGAATCGCGTTTACAGTTATCGTTTGTCTTACTGCTGCACGATTGTTGACGCTGCGTTGCAAGTGTTGCATTCGTCAAACATCTATTGACCCTCTATTGAGAGCGCTCATATGGATCAGATATGCTGTGTGATTTGGCTTTGTCGTGGAGGTGAACCTTCTGTAGTATTTACAGAACCTACTAATTAAATAGCTCTCATGTTCTTCAGTCTGTCAATTATCTTTAGTTATAAGGATTTTCAAAGATCTATTCATGCGCGCGCCTTATAGCCTATTTTCATAAAAAAGTTTTATTTTTATTTTTAATTCCTCTCTATATGCTTAACATTTATATAACTTGCAATTTTCGGTAAATTCAGAAGTTTAATTATGCATGTTGCAATACCTTCTGTTTCGGGTTATTTTGGTATTATTGCAATTAAATGTCAGTCTCTTGAAGTGGCTTGAAATGAATTGGGGTTTTGAAATGAATTGGGGTTTAGAAACGCATCGGTGCAGTTGTTAGAGCAACCTGCACGTGTTGTTTAGAGAAGGCATTTGTGATTAAATTTTTATATAACCCCTATATAATGAACTTTGCTTTTAAAACGAAGGTATAAAGGGAAAATGTTTAGAAAATTATTAGGTCAACTTAAATTATGTTATTGAAAAGCGAAATTAGATTTCAAACGTTTCCTTGTTTAAAAAACGTATTCACAAATTAAATCATTTTACTTAGCTTTACGTTTTTTAAGTGTTTTATTTATTTACTTTTCTTATTTCTCTGGTAAAAATGTCAGTTCTTTTTAATTACATTTATACGTTTCTGTTCGCTCGCTTGATTCTTTGTTGTCTTAAAAATATTTATATTAGTTTTTCTTCATCTTTTCATCTCCATCGTTGCTTTGTGCTCACAGGAGTAAAGCTATATTTTAAAAAAATGCCTAAGTGAATCTGAGCTGCGTCTCTTTGGCAGCGAAGCGCGTTGAAGATGAATAATTTAGAGAGGAGGATTGTTTGGCGTGGTAATTGAAGTCTCTTATCAAGCCAGACTTCATGTTTCATGAGTTAAACTCTTATCACAGCTCGTCTTAACGACAGGCTTACGGGGAAGTCTAAAATAGGGTGCTTACGTGCAGACCGAGCTAAATGAAAGGCCATTCGCTCAGACGCTCAAAGTATCGATCCGTCGCAACTGCGTGTTTTACAGTGGGCCAAATGAATGTCTGTGAGTGTGTGCTGTTAAGCCGTTTTGAGAGCCCACTGGGTATTTGTTTAATTTTTTTCTTTTGCGTAAAACTCAGTTTGTTAGAGTTACGAAGAGTAAATGATCTTTCGTTAAACATTTTCGTTAAAGGTTCATTACCTAAACGTCAATATTGTTTGATTTTAATTTTTTTGCAATTATTTATTTATTTTATATTTCCCAATCGTCATGCGTCACCTATATTGCATTGATGTGGTGTGTTAGAAAAATAGTTTAGAAGTAACACTAATTAAAAGTTAATGGTTGCACATTCTGGTTCAATATCATGTGTTGTTTGTAATCTCTGCCTGAAACTGTTTCAAGAAAACGGCAATGTTTATGACTGAAAAATTAAATGTTTCATTTATGATCCTTTGATGTGAAAATAGAACTTATATTAATATAATTTTAGTTTTTTTGTGCAACCTCTTTTTTATTCATTTCCACCAAATGCTATCAGATCAGTTATTTGAATTTAAGTTTAATATGTTTGAATTAGTTCGTTCTGAGACATAATTATGCACATCCATCTAATAGTCTTTTATATAATTAATAGATTAATTCATGTTTTTATCTTGTCCTTCTTAGTAGGGATTGGCTTGCAATAAAGTTAAATTCATAGTTAATTTTTAGGACAAATGTGCTGAAGGTGAGAGGCAATGGGAAGACATCAGATTTATTTGCAAGGAATAGAAAAAGTTATAAAGCTTTTTTGCAGTTTTGTCAGATTTGTTCTTTTTCTCTTTGGCTTAAAAAAAACTAGACAAGAAAATATGAAATTGCTCATTTAACCAAGGCCCAAAAGGAGACTGTGAAACATGAGCCAGTGTATATAGCATGTAGGAAGGACCTTTAATGAGTTGTTGTACTATTTTAAATACCATAGAAAAGTTCAGCCCAGCTGCATAAGTTGTTTCATTACAGACATCATGACCTATATGTACATACCAATGCCATTTACAATTTATAACCTTTTATGGCATATAATTATGTATAATACGTCTATCCGAGTTATACTTATGGCTCTGTTTAAAGGCTCAGACTGTGTGAAGTTACATCTTCCTTCAGTTTCCTCGCTAGCATTTGAATGAGAAACAAAGCAATCGATTGATATTTCTTCAGTTTACAGCAACATTAATGTGTTTGCTGTGTCTTAACATGTTTAGACACAATGTTTACAGTGTTTACAAAAAAGTTAACTAGCTCTTGCTTCTTTATATCCAAAGTTTGTTTTTGACATGCTGGTTCGAACAAGATTGTTTTCAATTAGTCTTAGTCTGTCTTTCATCAATATTTAACTTTTTAAATAATTATATTAAATAATCTAACAATAGGCCTATATGAATTTGAAGACCATTCAAATTAATTTATAGTAGATAGTTTAATATAATTTTCTTTGTCATTATTTTCGTATGAAGTTAAAAGAGGCCTCAAATCAATAAGAGCTCAGCGAGTGGTAAAATTTTCATGTTGCTTCTCGCACTCAAGTGGCAAAATATGTTCTTGAACCTAATGGCGCACTTAGCAGAACTCGATAAAACCTCTTAAATAAGCTCTATCACAAGAAGATCTTTTGGGATCTTTTTTCCTTCTTTATCTTTTAAACATCCCGTATTATCTGGAGACCAAAAGAGCTTTCTTCTTACTGAGCAGAGAAGATGAGAAGGCAGGGTAGTTTGGAGCCACTCCTCTTTGATCTGATGACTCCACTCTGATCCTCTCTACAACACTGGACAGTGTCTGATAAGACTCTCTCTCCCTCTCTCTCTCTCTCTCTCTCTCTCTCTCTCTCTCTCTCTCTCTCTCATCCACTCTGCCTCCTCATCCGTCGTCTCCCTCGGTCTTCTGTGCGCCCCCCCCCGGCGACCGCCCAACCGCCCCTGGCGTGGCCCCACGCTTGGGCCTCCTGCCCATCTGCCGAAGCGACTCTCTCTCTCTCTCTCTCTCTCTCTCTCTCTCTCTCTCTCTCTCTCTCTCTCTCTCTCTCTCTCTCTTTTCTTGAAGAGTCTAACATGATTTCCAGGTCATCTGACCTACTTAATGAAGAGACCGATATGTGTTGGCTGATCAAAGAAAAAGGCAAAAACAATGATCCTGGTAACTTTAGGGTGACCTCAAAAACTCAAACAGACAAATAGGAAAAATGTTAAGGTGGCAGATACTGACTGCATCTACAATAGCAGACAAGAAAAAAATTATGAAAGTGCAAGGAAAAAATTGCTCTTTCAATTTCTCTTTTTGCGTTCTGCGCAAGATGGGGGTTCTTTGGAAAAGATTATAGCCGTTTTTAACTATTTATGTAAAATAAATGCACAATATATGAATCTAAAGGTAGTTATACCTTATTAACTGCATATGTAAGTATTATAAATAGCTGATTATGGTAGTTAAAAAATTAGCATATGTTCTGATTTTCATCTCTATATCTTAAATGATGGTGTCCTTCAGGCTCATTTGGAAGGAGAGAAAATTTGTACTCGTTTTTTCCCATCTCATCTGAAGTTAGTTGCTTTTTCATGTCTGTGACAAGAAGGTGAGGATGTCAGTTACAGATGTTTTTAGCCCATTGTCTTTTTCTGCCCCACAATGGAAACGTGAGCAAAAGCAGGCAAAAAAAGGCGCACCGTCTTACCCACTTTTTGCACACACACATCAGGCCCCAGCTGCATTTGGCCCTTGGAGACGGCCCCAAATAAGTCAACCAGTGGTACTAATTGCTTGGCAGGCCTTTCCGCATCTGCCAGGGAGATCTGGTGAGGTCATGGAGCAGATGGGTGTCTCTCTGTGTCCCTCGTGCTCACGGTCTGCGTTAGGGTTCTCCTTCAGATTAGACACTAACCTTTTATTCCTTCTGTTAAGGTATTCTGTCATTATATACTGCCATGGGAAAATTAAGAGACCATTTTAAGCTTAATTTCAGTTTTCAAAATTTACTGTTTATAGGTAGTGTTAAGGTTAAAATGTTCATTTTCGTTTCATTCTGTGAACTGCTAACAATATTTCTCCCAAATTTAAAGAAAAATATAGTTTCTATTTGCATTTATTATCAGAAAATGAAAACGGGAGAAACAGGTCAAAATAACAGAAAAAATGCCCCGTTGTTTTAAACCTCAAATACTGCAAAGAAAACAAGTTCATATTCACTTTTAAGCAACACAACAGTAATATTTGTACTTGTATTTAGAAAAAGTTCAAAATATTTTTTTATGTGATAACCTCAATTTCTATCACAGTTTTAATGTGTCTTGTCATTCTGTCAGTCTTTCACATTGCTGTTGGATGACTTTATGTCATTCCTGATGTTTGATTTTGTTGAAATTCAAGAGACACTGGACTATATATATATATATATATATATATATATATATATATATATGTAAACCGTATAACAAGCAATAGTAATATATGCAATATAATATATTATAAATAATTATAATTATATATATCATAATCTATAAATCCTTTTTAATTATTAAATATGTTTAAATATTTATTAAATGTAATAATTAACCTAATTATGAGGCTTAATTATAAAATGTGTCATTATAAAACCATATTGTCTGTTTCTTTCATCACACTGGAAATAGAAGTTCCTAACACTATTCCTAATATGGCTATACCGTTGCCTCAAAAAGTAGCTTGACCTGTAATTCAAACTTAAAAATGAGTATATGTATAATTGTTAGGGTTCAAATAATAAAACAATAGATACACTGTTTAACTTTTAGAGAGTACTTGTTTATTCAAGTTATCAAACTTAGTGGAACTTGTCTGTAGTATAAAGTATACCTGTGGTTATTCTGCTTGTATACTTTTATGACTTTTTACAGCAGCTGAAATTCATCTTGAAAGCAGATGTTTAGAACATTTCACAAATCTAGCTCTGAAAAGTAAAGTTTTATGCATCATTTTATGCAGATTGATTATTTTTTATAAAATGAAGATATTTTTATGCTTCTGTATATTCAGTTTTAAACACTCCCACTATCATTTAGTCCTTCAGCATTACAGTATGCCTTTTTCCAATGTTGTGAGGTTATGTTCCATAATTTTAGCTCAAATAAAACCTCCTCTCACCTCAGTCAGTCGAGTGTGATCCGAAGGACAAGCTCTGTTCACACGTAATTGGGTAGGAGGAGAGGAGGGAACGTGGGAGGGATGTATCTCTCAGGGAAAGTATTGTTACGCCTGTCCTGCAAACAACTTAGAGTGGCTCATCGCTCCCTGCTCACACCCTCCTCATTCGGGTTGCCACGGACGACCTTCGACTGCTGCTGATCAGTGTCAGTTTGTCTGAAGATGTTATTGATTTTTCAGTTAGGCGTAAATAGTTTGTGCAGAGGCTAACGGCCAAGCATAGCAGCTCTGTCATTATCAATGAGCTGGAGGTGAGCAGCCGTGACTGTTGCTCATATCCTTCAGCATTCACACACTGTGTCCTGGATGAGTCGATAAATTCATGACTCGTACGGTGATTTGCCTGAATGATGGGGAGTGGACCATTACCTTGATTCTACATTAAAACTATGTTAAGACTATACATTGAATAAATATTGTCATTTTAGAAACAATGGAAAATGACGCTTCACATATGATCTAAATTCTTTAGAGAGACGAGTCAGATTACACTTCAGAAATGGTTTATTTGACTATAGGCCAAGATCAGCAAAGCTCAGCAAACTCTGTCCTACTGTCCCATTCTGAGCACGTCAGTGGCACTCTTGCCTCCCGGCCTCACTGAGGTTTCTCCTGCAATGAAGTCATCCGGTATGAAGCAGGTCACTGATCCTGTCTGCTGATACAGCGATTACAATTGCACCAGGGATGAAACAGATTTGTGACAGAAGCAAGTCAAAGTCAAGGAGAGCTGCTCTCACGCGTCCAAGTTGTATTCTCCACTGAATTTATTGTCTGTTTCTATTGTTAACGTCTTTTCCTGATGGCACTTTTATGATCTGGGATGGACATCATTCTAAAGAGATGTTTCACAGAGATGTATTGTGCTACCACAGAGCTACTGGTGAAGGTCAGGATCAGAGGCTTCACTCTTTCAGTGACGCTGCAGAAGATACTGTACTTTGGTCTGGGGAAGGCATTTTATTCTTATTTAAAGCAGTATTTTGAGTTAAAGGAATACTATAATATTTTACGTTTAGTAGTAATGTTATATTTCCTTTATTCTTTAGAATCGAAAATGTATTTATGAGGAATGTTTCAGTCCCTCTGTTTTGTAATGGACGTAGATGTAGAATCGGTTTTGTGAACTTGAACTGTGAAACATACAGTTAGTTCATATATCTGACATTGCTTTCTTTCTGAATAACCTACATTATGGCCTGTTCTACACACAAAGCAATTGTCTAACTTTAGAAGACGAAAAGATATAACTCACAATTTCAACTGACCAATTGTGATTTTGTCATTTTGCAACTTGACGAAGCTGAACAGTCCTCATTCACTTTCATTATATAAACAAATGTGGCCAGAATGGGTTCGCTTTTTTGTAAGCTACATGAAATTATAATATCTAGATCTAGACAAGAGAATATTCGTTTCCAGATTTAAAGAATATGCTGATTTAAAGCAACACTTTCAAAGAGGAGGTGACCAAATAAACTTTTGTCTAATTAGCTAAATAATATAATTGGTAAAAAGAAGACTTGGTCAACTGTGTATACTATATTATAATGTGTAGCTCACTTGGCCGTGGATTCGATCCCAGGAAACACGTACTGATAAAAGACACGGTATATGCTAAATGGACTGTAAGTCGCTTTGGATAAAAGCGCTTGCCAAATGCACAAATGTAAATGTACTTGAGGTTGACAAAGACATGCTCAAATGTGTGTGCCCAGCCAAAAACATATATGCACCAATAGCCCGGGTTCATATCATGTAATAGAACCCTATTATCAGTGGCTGTTCTTCCCCAGACAGAAGGTGGGTTTCCTGCACCTGAGTCTAGCTGCTCCATCTTCCTCTGCAGACAGGGTGAAGGTTTGGGGCCTCCCAGTCTGCTGATTGATCTGCTCTCCATCATTTACTCAGCAGAGCGCTCACTGACACACGTCATCGCATATGCTGCTAGCCAGATGGATGAGACTCTTTATGGATGCTAGGGTGAACATGTTTGTCTGAGATTAGACTCGCACCTCTGTCCTCTCCTGCCGCTTAAGTTTTTCATTATTATGATTTGGTTTTTCCACTATTTTGGTTTGCTTATTCGTAATACTTTCTAATTATTGGATATTTTATAATAATGATGTATGTTTACAACAAATCACTGTTTAAGTACTGTAGATTTGGTTTCTCTTATTGTTCTTTTTTTAAAGATCCAGAACACTTGGATGTTTGTTAATGATGCACCCAGTCTGGTTAAAAACACTGTCTCCATGGTGACCCAGTAGGGCCAGTCGTCTGTGACAGATTCTTTAAGGTCACAGTTAGATCAAGCATCATCTTATCTTGTCCTATAACAAAAACATGGCACTTTGTTGATAAAGGCGAAGTTTAAAATAAGCAAGTTGGCTTGTTAGCAAAGGAATGACTCAGGGAATAGAATCTAGAGAGGCTAAGTACATACTAATGTACATAGTAAGGCTGTCACAATATCAGATTTTCACTACACGGTTATGATGGACAGAAGGATTTACTATAATGCTATTATTGCGATAACTATTGAAACGTTTTTTTTTTAATCAATAAATAATGCTATCAATCAAAATCCTCCTTAATTTAGTTTATTTTTTGTTTTTTGGGTCAATGAATCATACTCAAAATAATTAGAATAATACGTTATAATGTATCATATAAATATACAGATAATCTTATTTGTAGTATTAAAGGAGTAGTTTACCCAAAAATGAAAGTTCTGTCATCATTTACTTACCCTCTTTGACTTTCTTTTCTTTTGCAGAACACAAAAGAAGATATTTTAAAGAATGTTGGTAAACGAAAACCGTTGGTCCCCATTGACTTGCATTGGTTTTGTGTTCACACAATAGAAGTAAATGGGGACCAACAGTTTTTGGTTACCAACCTTCTTCAAAATATCTTTTGTGTTTTGCAATAGAAAGAAAGTCATACAGGTTTAAAATGTCGAGAGGGTGAGTAAATGATGGCAGAATTTTAGTTTTTGCTACTCCCACAATATTGATAATCATGTTTCGTTTTTTTAATACCATGGTTGTTGTCAATACAAGTATATTGTGACTCAAAGTACATATAGCATTTATTTTATCTTGTGCTCTTGTGCACGAGAAAGTTTTTCAACAATTTCCATTCTCCTACGAGTTCACATAGACATTGTCAACTTTTACGTTTATTAACTTCAAAAGTTTCTCCAGAAGCATCTAGAAGGGTCTTTCCTTAAGTGGTCTCACAGCAACAAGTCACACCCACACAAATGAGCAATTTATTCACAGATAATTAGGAATCACCTACCCCAGCATTAACCCCTGCCTACGCTTTCCCCCGTGACGGCCGCCCCTGTTTACCTGCTTAAATACACAGTTATAAAAAACATTATCCAGCTTCTGTCACCTTTCAATCCCTTAAATCCCTGGAGGCTTCCTCCTTTTCAGGCCATGAAATAACTAAAGTCCCCCTTTAGGCGGCCTAAAAGGGGGTTCACATTTTTAACCCTCTACCCCACCTTCCTCCTCCAAATCCAATTAGACCAAGAACAATAGCAGGATTAGGGGGACTTCACTTCTATGCCTCACAGTGTCAGTGGACTGGAGTGGTAGGCAGCGAGACAAGATCTATACCCGGCCCGGCCGCTTCTCCTCTCTATGAATGCTTCGGGGTCCGTGAAAGGGCCGAAGCACAGGAAAAGCTGTCAACATGATTTTCTTCATGCTCCTCAGAGGTGTTTGGGATGGTGGGAGTCCGAGAGTATCAGTGTTAGCATACGCACAGTATTTGGAATAGCCCTGCATTCATTCTCGCACATTCACGAATTGCTAGCGTGGAAATGTTTTATGAATGTGACTAATTGGTCTGTGTTAATGGCGTCCCGTTATGAAGAGCTCTTCAGCAGAACCGTTCCGTCTCACTAGTCGCTCTGGTCTTCAGCGCCATGTCGGCGCTTGGAGCAAAACAGCCGATTTGTGAGTGTCTGGCGAATTTCACGCTCCTCTTCTTCTCACTTATGTCACCTTTATCCTGTCTTTCTTCCGTCCTGCTCCTCAGTGAGGCAAACTGCCCTCCGTTGCCCTGGGGTTAAAGCTCTTTAAATCTCTGAGGATGGAGAAAGTCTTTGAATAGATGTCAGTCAGATTGAGTCCCGCTTTGCTTGATGCTTGATCATCCATCTCAGTTTTCTCCAAAACTTTGTCCGTTCCCCACTATTTTTACTTTTACTTTACAAAAATGTCACTGTAAAAAAATTCTGTAGAAATTACAGTATTACTGGCAGCAGTTTGCCAGTAACTTTACTGTCGATTTACATGAATTACACGATTTACAAAAATAAATGAACTTTAAACATTAACAAGTCTTATCTTTACAGAACAAAACTTCAAAATAACAGCCTCATGCAAAGCATTCTGGGAACCAGAAATCCTCATCAACCTTTTTCTTTCTTTTTTCTAATTTTGGTTCCCAGAATGCTTTGCATGAGGCTGTTATTTTAAAGTTTTTTTCTGTAAAGATATGTATATTTGAACAAACTGTTGCCAATAAATTAGGTAAACATAAATCTACAGTAAGTTACTGGCAACTACCTGCACAACTGCAGCAATATTTTTTACAGCATCTACAATAGAATGAATGATATCAGAGAACCAACTATTTATATTTTAGCTCTAAAAGTTATTTACTTAATTCACCCTAAAGCACCCCTGCTATCACTTGAATTGGCACGTTTGTTGCGATTTAGCGATCGGGGCGGCTCCACTGTATATTTCTGAGCACAAAACACCCTCCTTTGTCCATTTAAACCATTAGTGTTAACGCTTACCTTACTGCACACCCACAAGCCTTTACACAAAGACCAAATGTTTAATGAGTAACTGCACTAAAGGCTTCACTTCTTCTCCAATTAACCCCATAGCTCTTGACATTTTTCTAAATCCACACAAGATTTCCTCTCTCGCTCCGTAGTTAAAAGGCAAACCTGTTGGCAAACAGATTGGTGAGGAACAAAGGAAGTCCTAATCCCCACTGGACCACATTCAGACTGAACACTTGGAGATTGGAACACTTTGGCTATCACACATATGTCTGTAAATATTAACTGTTTTTACACGAGGCGGGCCGTTTTAATCAGCTATTAATGTCTTAACTTTTATAGGTTGTGAATTTATGTGGAAGAGAGTAACAACATTTTTTTATCGTCCGGATTGAATTAAAATCTCGATTATTCAATGTCATACACTTATTTTACAATGTTTTAATAGTAGTATAAACTGCTGATCAGCCAGAAAGCTTGTGAGTAGAATAAGCTTTTAGCTGTCTGATTTTTTTATGCTAGTAATGTTTTTGAATTTGTCTTATACTTTCAGAGATCATGTGCCTGTACAGTCCCATGATTCTCAGCTCTCAGCATAGGAGCACATTCTTGTACTCGCTAATCGTGTGGCGCTTACCTTCATATGCAATCTTTCCTTTAAACTGGATTAAAATAGACTTTTCAGCGTGAAAACACGTGAGAGTGTCTGAATGGAGTCAAGTTTATGTCAAGTTTATATATTTGTTGTTTGTTTGTTTTTTGGAGTCTGTTCTTGATCAGACTGAGCAAATCCAGTTTAACTGGCCCCAAGTAGAGGAAGCTGCTGGGCTACCTCAGTCAATAGTCTTCAGGGTAGTCTTGTTTTGAACACCAGTTTTTGTTGTACAGTATACATATACATGTACAGTTTTTAATCACACATTGCTCTTTTGTGACAACATGTCCGAATACCCGGACATGAAAAAATAAAAAATGCTGAAACGCAAAACTTTCAGAACATTCATAATGTTTTTTTAGGGCTGTCAAAAGATTACTCACGATTCATCGCATCCAGAATTATAAATTGTGTTTACCAAATATATGTCTGTGTACTGTGCATATTTATTTTGTATATATAAAAACAACACATATATGCATATATTTCAGAAAAATATACAAATGAAACACTTATCTATCATTTTAATTATTGCATGGCAAAAAATTCACAGTTCACAGAGATATTATGTAAACACAAACTTTTATTCTGGATGTGATTATTCGACATCCCTAGTTTTTTTTTGTTAATAAGAAAATTGTATTGCTGTTTGAAAACACTGGTTTTATTGTGTTCTGCTGTTTACCAACAAGTAGCAAAAATGTAACTGTTGTTACCGTTTCATCTTTTTTTAGATTTTGTAGATGTTTAACACAAATAAAACATGCGTTTGTATAGGGCATGTAAATAATGACAGATTTTCATTTTTAAACTATTCCTTTAACTTGAAACTTTGATTAAAAATAACTTTGGGGATTTTTAACATTTAGATATTGCAAAACATTGCTAAATGCATGTTAGGATATTTAGAACATTCCAATATATTGTGCAGGACTTCATTAGAAGAGCACTATAGCTTCACCAAAAACTAAAAGTGTTTTTAAATCACGACTGACTTGACAATGCTAATATATGTTTCATTTCAAACGCCTCTGATCTTTTCATGTTTTAAATAGTTAGACTGTAACTACTTTTTTTAGTAGCGGTGGAGTCATGCACAAATGTCGTATTAGAAAGCAAAATGCATTTTTTTATATTCTTCAACTTCCGCTCTAGAATGTCCTTTATAGCTGATGTCCTAACTTTTGTATATTTCTGCAATATATAATCACTTTTATAACAACAAAAAACACCCCCATCACACAAACACTGTTTCTCTCTCTGTGTGTGTTGGCGTGTTATTTACATGGCCAGATGCGTCTGAAACAGCAGTCCCTCTCCAATATCTCCTCCCTTTTATCCCCATGAATTCTATCAAGTTTTCCAATATTGCGTCTGTGCGCGTACTGCTCTGGATGTTGATCTTGATGGATCACCCACTTCCTCCTCCTCATTAATTTCATCACCTTATCGCCCAGGCCACTTCATTTGACCAAAAGGTAATAATGAATGTCCCATCCGCAATCTTTAACACACTCAGCCAGGCGGAAACACTTAATAACAGCATACAAATTGAACTTCAATCACCTCATTTTGCTCCGCAGATGCATAGGCACATTAAACACCCAGCTTTTCAAGTCTTGCTCTCTCTCTCTCTCTCTCACTCTCACTCTCACACACACCATGTTATTTCATGCCATTGGTTGCCAAGCTTCAAACCGAGTGTTATAATGCTCGTTTATTACACGTTTTATAAGCGAAGACGGTGATTCTGTCAGTGGCAGGAGAGCCTTTTCCTCTTCCTGGCCACGAGAGCTCTTATCACCCCTCAAACACAAGTGTACGCTTTCCCCAACAGAGACTGCTATTCACAGACTCATTTATCTTTCCGAGAGAGCGCAGGATAGTTCACTCGCTTTCTGTCTCGCACTTGCTATCTCTCGCCTTTTTCTCTCCCTCTGATCCCCCTTCCTCCTTTTTTGGTGTTGGGCGGGGGGGTATTTTCAATTAGATTTCATTCAATTCTGTCAGAGACAGAGCACATGCTCGAGAGCGGCAGTCCCTGGTGTGTGTGTGTCGCTTGGAGGGTGTCGTTTGTGCGGGCAGGGTCCTTTGGCAGAGTACAGAATGTGTTGCGAGTGCGTGTGAGAGATGTGTCTCTCTTCATCTCGGACTCGTTTCAGCAGCTGACAGAGACAAATGACAGCACTCAGAAATGACTCGCTGCCTTGCGCTCCTAACAGGTTGAGCGGTTTGAAATGACACTGCTGTGTGTACACGTTCACGTTGCGGCTTCAACCTTTTGTTGTCAGTTTGGCGTGGGTGCCATGGCCTTGAAATTAAATTTCTCGGTTTTTGGCGTTATTGAGAGAACATTTTATTCAGCGAAAGAACGGTACGATGACTTTTGGACAGACGCTGCAATTATATCTGCTAAACGTTCCTCATCATTTTTACAGAGGGGAGTATTGTATTGTATTATAACTTATTTTTTCTTTATTCTATTTTTTTCTTTATTCACAAATTTCCTTAAAGGGATAGGAATAGTTCACCCTAAAATGAAAATTCTGTCATCATTTACTCAGATTGTTCCAAACCTGTATATATTTCTTTGTTCTGCTGAACGCAAAGGAAGATATTCGAAAGAATGTCATTAACCAAATAGATCTCATCCCCCATTTACTGCCATAGTAGGGAAAATAAATACTATGGGAGTCAATGGTGGATGAGATCTGTTTGGTTACTGAAATTCTTCCGAATGTCTTCCTTTGTGTTTAGCAGAGCAAATAAATGTGTACAGGTTTGGAACAATCTGAGGGTGAGTAAATGATGACAGAATTTTCATTTTTTTGGGTGAACTATCCCTTTAATAAATCCCATTTTATGTCTTCACTAGCCAGCTAGTTTCAAATTAAACTAGCAGCTAAGCTTTTTATATGCTTGTCTTTGCAAGATTTGGTGCCATGATACTACTGTCGTGTGTTTCGGATGGTTGCCTGGGCGTTGCCATTTGGTTGCTATGGTGCTTTGAGTATTTTGCTTTGTAAATCTTTTGTATCTGGCTTTCTGGGTGGTAAATAAGCCATCACTGGTTGGTTTATAGATGGTTTCAAAGCAACAACATAAACAAAACGTTACTGCGCATGCGCTCTTTTGTGGCCCAAACGGAACTTCCGGTACACATCCGCAAAGAATGGAGTCCCGGCAGATTATTTCTGAAAACAAGCAAAAGAAATAGTCTTTAAGTCTTTTCTGATCAGAATCCGAATGCTCTTTATTCACCAAGTGTACACACACACACAAGGAATTTATTGTGGTTTCCAGTAGCTTGTATAGCAAGTTATATGCATATTACACACACAACAATAGTCATATTCTTCAACAGCATGTCAAGTCAAGACATCTGAGGGTTTGAGTAGTCCGCAGTAAGATAAAGTGGAAACTTTTTAAGGAGTTCTGCTATATATGTGAAATAACTGCAGGTTAAAGGTCATATTTTTAGACAGCAAGATTTGATGGAATAATGTTAAAGTTCAGCTCCAGACACTCCTTTCAGACGGCTGTCAAACTGAGGGATTGATCGATGAACTACATTTGCTCTGCAGTGTCATCTTTGTATTGTACAGTATAATTTGCTTGTTTCGTGGCGCTCGCTAAGCCAGAAGATGATTAAATAATAAAAGTAATGATGAAGTAAATTTTTGATTATTTCCTTTCCTTACCCCGATTCTTCTTTTTTATCTACAAAACACCCATATTTGCCAGCCAAAAATCTGTGGCTGGCACAGACAAAGATGTAGTCACATTTAGCTTCTTTGCCCGAAGGAGATGACGTATTTACGAAATGTGCTCTGTAGAGCAGTTTGTCCATTTGTGTATGTAGATAGAAATAGCTCATTCTAAGATAATAAAAATATAACGTTTCATTATCTAGTCTTTATGTACACCTCTGAAGACAGTTATGTATATTATTAGGGATGCACAATAAATGATGAGTCACATCGGCCATAATAAAATTTAGGCCGATATATTATAGCTGATAAATCATAAATCATTTCCTCTGGTTAAACTTCTTCAGCTGCACACTGCTCACAGTTAAAATACTGTACAATCTTTCTGTCGTGATCATTCACTTACTGCTATTAGCAAACATTGTTGATGTGGGTACAGTATGTAGATACAGTATTTATGAATGTGTACATTATAGGAACAAAAGCATATTGTTTGAATCAGACTGCTGTCTGAATGCTTTCTGTCTTGACACATGTTAGACATGTGGCTATTAAAAACATTTTTCTGGGTTGCTCTGGGAGAACATCTATAATTTGTTTATTAAATAAAAAATATACCAGAAAAGTTTGAAGGTTAATGATTCGTATAGTATAAAGTAGGCTTGGTACATAATTTTCAGGGGGAAAAAAGAGAACTTATGGTTACCTTGTTTTCTGCAGTCAATGTTTTCAAATAAAAGCCGTTGTCCACATTTTGCCTTTTGTTTCAGTCCTAGGGAGTTTTATATTAATATTTAGATACCGCATATCGGCCAATATATCGGTTATCGGCTTCCAATTTTAAAGAATTATCGGTTATCGGCCAAAGTTTACATATCGGTGCATCCCTATATATTATATTGTCACTATACTATATTTCTGTCAAAAAGATCTTCCAAAAAAATACACATATTTTTATTATTTTTATTTTTAATCTTATTTTAAAGGAGCGGCCTGAGCCATATGTAATTAAAGACTTAAGAATGGGCTCTTTTACAGTAAGCAACCACATAGCAACACCATCCATAACATCCTAGCACATTGGTGGAAAGTTTTAGACTACAATTCTTTCTTTTTTTTTCTCTTGTTAGTGGAGCTGAGGATGACAACCAATGTTAAAATAAAGCACACGCCTAACACAATACATTTCAATCGACTCGTTTTGTATATTAAATAGCACATAATGATCTAATAGTGAAGTCTGTCTTATATTGTCGTGTGAGTGTGTGTGTGTGGGGGGGGGGGGGGGGGTGGAGGAGTCTCACTGCATTAACACTGCTTACATGGGGTTAATTTCATTACCGTTCAATGGCAGCTGCTTGTAATACGCAATGCAAACAGACAGATCCTTCAGATAAAGTTCCTCGACTACACAAGGACGAGGGCACTTCGTATTTATGCCCCCATCCGTGATCGCTCGGATACGATAAACCCCTCCGCGCACCTCGGTTAGGTAGCGCGTCATATATCGCATTAATGCTGCTGTTTCCATACCAACAGTCTGACAGAAGGGAGATGAGGAAGATGAATAGTAGAGCGGGCCATCTCGCATGCCTCTTGTCAGGGAGTTTGCGGTGGCGAACGGCAGACTTACCGGGGCGGTGGAACGACCCTAATCCACATTTAATTGAACTCTGGAGACTTTGAAGTGAGTCTGCGAAGCAGACAGGAGCATTGACATCACTTTCACAACACAGCACAGCTGCTGCAGTCTCTATCTCTCCTCGGTCAGGTTCTCTTTGTTTCTGTCGCGAGTTAATGAGCGGGTTCAGCGTAAGCCTTAATACCAGAAGACCCAAATGTCTGATTAACTCAGATGCTTATCCACCTTCATCAGAGCCTGCTCAGATCAGGTGTGGCGGTCTCCTGCCTACTGTCCTGACAAGCACTCAGTAATGAAGCTAAATTAGAGATGAGAGCATATGGAGGAAAAGCAGGAAAGATAAGTGGAGGCTAAAGACAACATTAGAAAGTTTGGCACAGCTGAGCATCTGCGAACGTCAAATGATGCTGCTGCTTTCCAGAAAAATCAGACTTTGTTGGATAGAGCTGGGCAATTCCATGTAAATGTCAACTGTAAGGTGAAAAAATCTAGTTTTTACAAAATGTTTTTACCAAACTTATGTCAATGTGTCAATATTTGGTGGTTTTAAATACCTGCTGTATGTGAAGTCTCAAAGTTTTTAAAGCATAGTTTCTACTAGTCAGGTAAGTGAATTGTCACATGCATGAAGGTCCATATTTATGTTCTATAAAGAACCATCCCTTCTCCATTTGTTGGGTATTTTTGCTTCTAGTTTGTACATTTGAATTCATAGAAATCCTACAAAGTATGTTGTCTGTGTTGTTTGTCACATTCATAATGCGTAAATTTTTCCCTTAAAGTAGAAAACTTGTGCATAGACTGAAATTTGTCTAATGTCTGAACTCTATCGTCAGAGGTTTAGTAAAATGTAAACAGATGGTTCAATACACTGGTAATAAATACATTCTCTGCGAATTTATATTTCAAGTTTTGACTGAAAATGTCACATCCATAACGCAGAATTCCCCCGCTGTCAGAAGAAACCTGTATACATTTCTTTGTTCTGTTGAACACAAAGGAAGATATTTGGAAGAATGTCAGTAACCAAACAGATCTCATCCCCCATTTACTGCCATAGTAGGGAACATAAATAATATTGTAGTCAATGGGGGATGAGATCCATTTATGCATCCTTCAACAATTTTAAGGAATATTAAAACTACAAAACACTATGTTGTAACAGGGTTGAATGGGAAATGCGAAACAGCTAATTTATGTAATTGTTATTTAGTAATTAAAAATGCTTTGGTTATTTATTATTGAATTCATGTTATAAAACAATGAAAAGACTTCTGTAAAATAAATAAATAATGCAGAATTGTTTTGGTTTACATAGTTTTATGTTCATTTGTAGCTGTTGTTTTGCATCCTGTATGGACACATTCGTAGCAAGGCCTTATGTAAAAAAATAAAATGGTTCACATTGTTTTGATGTCTGTTTGTCCTCTCTCATTGAGTCACGATTGTCTTGATTTCAGTTTATCTTAATCTCGATTGCATCATGCGGTACAACCATGTCTCACTTGTACCAAGATGAAGGACAAATGCTGATAGATTTGCAGTTCTCTCGCTACTGATCACCTTTTAGTGAACTGTGGCCCTCCTGCAACTTCTTCAATGTTTGTGTGAATGGGGCTCATTTTAGCGCTAAAAGAATCTCTTTTTCATGAGTGCTGATCAATAATACACATTAATCCTCCTCTGTGACCGTGAGCAGCATCTATGGGTGATAAATGAACTAAAGCCTCCCTTTCCCCCGCTGTTCTTTCATGTACTTTCACTCAGATTCCTTTTATTTGTGCGTTTCTCTACGCTCGGTAATGTTTGTGTGTTTTCTTGTACAGATCCTGGCCTACACAGAGGGTCTGCATGGAAAATGGCTGTTCACCGAGATCAGAGCGGTTTTCTCACGCCGGTATCTGCTGCAGAACACCGCGCTGGAGATCTTCATGGCCAACAGAAGTAAGAACTAATCAAGCAGATATGTTTAGTGATTGTACGTTGTGGAGCTGCTTTGCCCACAAAGCTTTGGCTCTTATTGTAATGTAATATTTGAGTCGCTCTCCATCTCTAGGAATAGCTGCACAAAACACACAAAATATGGCAAAATGTTGAGATTCTTTCCTAGTATGTTTATTTCTTAAAGGTATAGTTCACCCAACATTTTCCAAAATATCTTACATTTTGTGTTCATACAGGTTAAAATGACAGGAGGGTGAGTAAACGATGACAGAATTTTCAGTTTTGGGTGAACTATCCCTTTAATGTGAGGTGTTGCCACATAGAAAATTTATGCATTCAACATTTTTGACATACTTTAATTTCCTTTAATTCTTTAATTTTCCACTCTCTGAAAGGGTTGTTGAAGTACTCATTAAAGTTGTGAAATACAACAGTTTTCCTTAGTTGAAAGTTTGTATGTTTGATTTGAATCGCTCATGTCACTTCCATGAATGGAAACCGGTTTGATTTAAACCATGTAGGCCTGTTATGATTATTCTAGTACCAAATAAATCTTTTATTCATCTGGCCAACAGCTCTGTTATATACTCGCCAAAGCCAATTTTCACTTGCATTTGGCAATTGCTGAGTGTTCATTTTGGATCAGATACATACATACATGCATTGACTAAAATTAGTTCATCTTTCTCTTTTCCGTGCAGCGGCAGTCATGTTCAACTTCCCAGAAGCAGCCATAGTAAAGAAGGTGGTGCACAGTCTCCCCAGAGTTGGAGTTGGCACCAATTTCGGCCTTCCCCAAACCAGGTTGGTATCTCCTCCAGTTTTTATTCGAGAGTTACATATATGCTTGATATGTAGTTTAAGCTCAATGCTAACAAAGTCAGAGTCAAATAAGCGAAACATTACATTCATTAAATAAAACATTGGATGATGGTCTTGGATGAGTGCATGATTGAAATAAACCGTTTCATTTCATTTCTGCTGTTGCCTATGCTTATGGTTTGCTTATGGTAAGGTGCCATTCAACCTAAATTAAAATAACATTCACTTAAGCTTTATTTCATCATCTTATTATTTACAGCTGTGCAGATTAATGTATTATCTATGTGAGGGATTGCAATTCCGATATAAGGTTCCTGTAAATGCAGTTAAAACCGGCTTTCTGCCAACAGGTCATTTTAAATTGGAACATACAAAAATAAGCAGATGAGCCCTGAATATGAACAGTTTGTAGTGAATTTGGTCTTTTAATATCACTGTCTTTTTGCCACTTTTCACATTTTAGAACGTCTCCTTTCCTGGCAATGTACTGTATGTTTATTCTTATTTTCACTCTTTAGCAAAATAAACCACAAACAAAACGTTTAAAACTATGCTTTAAAGCTAATCTTTACACTTTTGCAAAGTTGATAGAAGTGTCATGTATGTTCACCATTTGAAAACATACTTTGGTATATTGTTATATGTGTTATTATAATATAAATAAAAACATGCTGTTTATATTGATGTTATATAACGATTTTATTTAACGTTAGAGACTGACTATAAAAATCTTATTTTAAAATGATAGAATGGAAGAAACCATGGGTGGCAGTTTGTAAGGGATGCTAAAGGAACGTGACCATGAGCATCTTTTAGACCCATATATTTTATTAAGTTATTACAGTTTATTATCACGTTTTTTTGATGATACCGGTATTGTGGCACCCCTAATCTATATCTGAAATGAGTGTGTTATATTCTGTGTATTGCATGAGTACCCGAAATGTGCATAATATGCACAGTATGTATATTGGGTAACAAATTCCTCCTTTGAAAATTAAGGAAGGCTGTATTATAGCATGCAAACACAAATCCACACACAACTTGCACAAGGCCTGACTTGTACAATTTGAACACTTGCAGTGTTTTGTGTATGTGTGTGTGCATGTGTGTGTTCAGTTTTGTGTTGGGTGTGAGGGCCTGTAACACAGCCTAATTACCTTCACACAAACACGATTCACATCATTTATTTATTCCACCGACTGAGAAATAAATACAGGGGTGACTGCCGAGCCTTCGGGGCAGAGTGAGAGCACAGGAAACACACACACCAAATGCGGGTCTGTTGCATTCTAGCCAACGATTTAGACATTCCATAACCCCCTCTACATCAGTGCCTTTATTAAACTTTTAAGTTAACGTTAAATGTGCACATGTAACAAATATAACAGAGTATAGTAATGTTGTGGATTGGGCTATGGGTGTCTATGTGTCCCTATGAAACAACGTTTGATGTAATTACCGCAGTACCAACCATTAGAGACAAAACTTTCTCTCTGTGACATCAATAATGCCCTTCTACAACATTGGTGTGGCATTTCCCCAGCGTTGCCTCTGTGTTAGGAGGGGCAAAGGGCATTGGAAACTTCAGAGAGCCCTAATGACTGTAATCACGCAGGGTGACAGTGATGAATTCTCTAATTTCGCTTTGTTTTAATTGCATGGAGGGTCATTTGTTTTAGTGTCCGCGTATTTGCTTGCACTGCGAGTGTTCATTTAACTGCTTCCTACATTACCCATGAGGCTATTCTGTTTCTGCGTTTTCACACAGATTTTCATGAAGGTTTAATTCAGAATTATACAATTGTTAGTTTTGTTCCGTTAATCGGATTGGACAGGCTGTTTTAAAAGAGCGTGTTTAACGGAATGTTACACTGTTATCGTTCTGCTTGTCTGTGTTTGCTATATTGTATTAAAATGAAAACTTTTTTTATTAATTTAATTACAAGAATAAACAAAGTGGTTAACTGTAGTTCATCACAAATGTCACAAAATGATCAATATAAAATTTATGTTTAGAGATATACCCCACTCATGCTGTTATCATCATGACAGTAATGTCACTCTTTTTCATGTTATGTAGCTTAAGTATTTATGTGCATAAAGTAGTGATTTCTAATTCGTGCACATATATGCACACTTTGGGCCCTATTGTACACCCGGCTCGAGGCGTTGCACAAGTGTTTTTGCTAGTTTCCGCCCGACGCAGTTCTCATTTTCCCGTCCAGCGCTGCGTTGTTTAAATACTATAGCAATTGCATTTGCATGGGCATGTTGGTCTAAAAAAGAGGTGTGCTCAGGCGCATTATTGGCGCGTTGCTATTTTGAGGAACTGAAAATAAACTGCGCCATAGACCAACTCAAACCCGGTCTAAAGTCAATGGCGCAATATTTTTTTTGTTTAAAAAAAGAGCGCATTAGTAGAAAATGCGCCTGTGGGCGGGTCCACATACAACGCGTTTTCACTTTACTTATTACACAGAGGGAAGCGCAGCAGCACACAAGCATGCCAAATATAAAAAATAAATGGATTACAATGTAAAAGATGATTATTGTGTACATAAAGATAAAAATCCGGCTTGTCATGTAGATGATCGGCTCGCGCGCTTTAACCTCACGCACGAGCAGATACGTTTCCTCTCTAGAGAAGTGTCCAGTCTTTGCTCTTGCAAATTCCGCCGTGTAAGTAGCGAATCCGCCATGGCACGAGCGCAACTGGCTCTTAAAGGGAATGAGAGATGAGACTCTGATGGGTTTACTGCACGTTACGCCCAAAAAACACCCATTACTCATTAAGAGAATCGGGACAACCCATTTAGACCATGCACCCTGAGTGCACCTGCGCCATGCGCTTTAAACCATGCGCTTAGATAGTGACAATAGGGCCCTTTGTCACTTCATGTGATTTTCTGAACAGTGTTTGTTTTCCCTGGCAGACGGATTTCTCTGGCCAGCCCTAAACAACTGTACAAGGCGTCTAGCATGACCCAGCGCTGGCAGAGACGAGAGATCTCCAACTTTGAATACCTCATGTTCCTCAACACCATCTCTGGTAAAGACCATTGACACTTGAACGCTAGCCATCATCAAGCATTCTCCAAAGACCAGCTTAACCGAAACAGTCAACTGTGGAGAGAAAATGTGCATAATACTACTTTCCCACACATAAATGCATGTTGAGCAACATGACATGTTGTTATGAAATCTCATTGGTCTATTGTCATTCTTTACAGCTGCAGATTAAACATCAAATACTTGCTTTGGTTAATGTCAGACACAATTTTCTCTTGCTGTGATCATACGAGCGATTGCAATGAAGACTATAGAATTATGCTTATGATAATGGCAATAAGCTGATAATTTTCTCTTTGCTTCAGGTCGTACATTTAATGATCTGAACCAGTATCCTGTTTTCCCTTGGGTAATAACCAACTACGAAAGCGAAGATCTGGACCTCACCCTGCCTAGCAACTACAGAGACCTGTCCAAGGTAAACACACAACCACTAAAGATACACACAGACAGTCAACTGCTCAAACCTCAGAGGACTCTTTTGGATTGAAACTTATTCCACATTAAACCATCCATCCCTAGCTTTCATGGTGTATTGTGGACTGGGGAAACATCAACGCATTTTAGTTCTTTAACAGAGTGTGACGATCAATTCAACCTACAATGATCAAAGTGCAAAGACATGATGTTCTGCCTTTGTTGTTCCTGCTGTTCATGTTGATAGTGTTGTTAAAGGGATTGTTAACCCAAAAATATATATTTTTTCCATCAATTATTCCCATGTCGTTCTAAACCTGTATAGGACTTTTCCTTCAGCAGAACACAAAAGAAGATATTATGAGAAATGCCTTTGTGTCCATAAAATGGAAGTTAATGGGGGCCAGTGTTGTTTGGTTACCAACATTCTTCAAAATATTTGAAGAGTGTGGTTCCAAAATGAGATACAGTAACTGTTTTTTTTCTTCAAAAATCATGTTTTTTATTGTGCATTCCAGTGAATATCCATCAATCTGCAGTTGGTTTGTTTTGATTTAAGACATAATAACTCAAAAAAATACAGCACGATAAAACATTTATGTATAAAAAAAATTTCATAAAACATGATACAAACTCTTCATTTGCTTTTGTATTGTGCAGAAGAACAAAAATCATACACGTTTGGAATGACTTGAGGATGAGTAAATGATGACAACATTTTCAATTTTGGGTGAACTATCTCTTTAAATGCACGAAGTATGAATTCGAAATACAATACATTGTAAATAGATAGTTGTATCGTGGTTGTAACAGGATTTAACACTTAAAACACTTAAGTTATGTTTGTAACATCACTGTTTGCAAACAGCTTTCAAACGCAATGGGATTTTTCTTTTCAGCACTTCTAAATTGAACACTCCTTTCTTTTAAGAACACAAATGAAATACAAATACATCATTTATATGAATGCACAAATGATAGTCTTTGTGTGAAAACACACTCCAGGAGATCTAACAATGAGACGTAGCCGTCCAGTAAGGGATAGAATGACTTCTGCTGTAAAATCATCACCGTGAGTGTAAAACAGCGCTCGCGGACGTGCGCACGTCACCTCATGCCAGGCACCCTCAACCGCAGACAAGGAAGATAATGGGCCCATGTCTCTCCTCCTACTCTCTACCCCTCAATCAAGCCACTCTCCCCAATTCTACTCTCACCTTCCCCCTGTTCCTGTTAGCCAGCCAGTCTCCCTAAGGAGCTAATTAATGGGTGTAGTAGTGCTTGAGCTAACCACACAGACAGACTGACACAACTCACTGCTGGGAACACCAGACCTCCTTTTGTCTCTCTCACTCTCCATACAAAGGTACCTTAAATTGTATCACACATTTGGAAGGCAGCTCAGCAGGTATTTTATCTTCTGTCTCGGTCATGTCAGCGCATTTGCAGTCTGTTCATATACAGTACATTACATTTATTCATTTGGCATCCGAGTCGCTTTTTTATCCAATGCAGTTTTTATGTTATATACTGGATATCACATATGGCATGGTCAATGCAAGAGCATTGAGACAGGTACACCTGATTTAAACAGATTTTAACAGTAGAAATTGAAAGTTCTGTTCTTACACTGAACCAAGGAGTTATTTTTTTGAATATCTTAAAATTGGATACTGAATTGATACTGAAGAAAAAAATGTGATGTGCGATAACTTGCTAAATTTGAAATGCAATATATGATATGCAGTAGGGCTGGGCGATATTGACCAAAATTCATATCTCTGTATTTTTTTGATGAAAGGCGATATCCGATATGTATATCGATATTTTCTACAAAGTGGAATAAATGTTTACTAGTAAGTCAAAGCTTCATGTGAGGTGTCACAATCACCTTTATTAAAATCGCTTGTGAAAAGAAATTCAATGACAGGGTAAAAACATATCGCTATATCTTAAAAATCTATATATCGCCCAGCCCTAATATGCAGTATGATAAACTTCATTAAAATGTATTTATAAACAGATTTTTTAATATAATATTATATATTTGATTATATAACCAACATCCGCATGCACTGACAGCACACAAGACACTAACATTTGCACGTCTCTCTGCTATCTGCATCAACATAACACTTGGACTGTACATCTTGAGGTAAGAAAATCATTCACATATTGCAAACCATTGCAGCTTTAGTGAGCTGTAGTGAGAAAAACTCAATAAAATACGGAAAACAATTAGTATAAACAATTCTGGAACGTTTGCAAAAACACTCTTAAAAATAAAGGTGCTTACACAGCGATGCCATAGAAGAACCATTTTTGGTTCTACAAAGAACCATTCAGTCAAAGGTTCTTTAAAGAAACATCTCTTTTTTTTTTTTTGATAATCTGAAGAACGTTTTTTGGCCACAAAGAACCTTTTGTGAAACAGAAAGGTTCTTCAGATGTTAAAGGTTTTTATGGAACCAAAAGGTTCTTCAATGGCATCGAAGAACCTTTTGAAGCGCCTTTTTTAAGAGTGTAGCAAGAAAGAAGAGACAAACCCTTATAAATATATAGAAACACTTAATGAAACCGAAATATTCAGTAGACTTACAAATTTTGCCTTTTTTTTAGGGCAGTCAAATGATTAATTGTGATTAATCGCATCCAGAATAAAAGTTTGGGTTTACATAATGTATGTCTGTGTACTGTGCATTTTAATTTTGTGTTTATAAAAACAGACACATTTATTTTAGAAAAAATAAAATGTTAATATTAATAAACATTTACATATAATTTAAATTATTGGCAAATATAAATAAATAAATTTAAACATTTTCTAAATATATACACGTTTGTGTACATGTATGTGTTTATAAACACTAAATTAATATGCACAGTACACAGACATACATTATGTAAACACAGACTTTTATTCTGGATGTGATTAATCGTGATTAATCGTTTGACAGCCCTACTTTTTTTTAATCTGGGGACCCCTTAACCTTCTGGAGACCACCTTGGGGTCACCAGACCACAGTTTAAAAACCCCTGATCTAACCACTACACAATATTTTAATGACAAAATGCAAAACAAAAGTTTTATTTTACATTCTATAGGCTACTCAAAATGTCATCATAGTGATGTTGAATAAACGATTTATTTGTCTGACACACTACATTAATTATTCTGTTGTATCCAATTATACAAATCTCTCTTTCTTCCGCACAGACCTTACTTTAGATTGTTTGACAGATCTGAAGTTTATTTTTGCTGAGATCTTCCCCATAGTTCACATGAAAGCAATGCACACAAGGCCCCCTGAATCTTTACTTTGTCTCAAACTTAAACACTTCAGGCCACGGTTGAGTTTGTTCTAGATGTGATCAGTCCTGATAAGTGAGTCTTTAATTGCCATCGATTGTTGTGTAGCGGTGAGTTTAGCCCTGAACTTCTAATTGCTGCTTTGTTAAAGTGACAGTGATTAAGCATGACTAGTGAACAAAGAACTCTGTAGGTCAGATCTTTACTTTGATCTGTCCTGCAGAGAGATACGAGGATGATGATGGTTATTACTTTATTTCATTCATCTGACTTATATTTACATTACATACAGTCAGATTCTCAGAACCAGTTCTTTCCTCACTCCTCAGAGTCCGATCAATATTTCATGTCAGGGAGCTGGGGGTCACTCCTCCAAAAGAATGCTCTTTACTCACATCATGCCCCTCGGTTTATTAAGACGCAGGACAAAATGTAAAACACCCCCAGTCCGCTTTAAAAGTGCTTGTGAAAGCATGCCAGTCACCACCTCTAACATGACCATCAATTTCTTGTAACGGTGGCCAATGGAGGGTGGATAGAGGATTACTTTTAGTGCTCAGATGATCGAACGAGTGTCCACTCTGACCCAAAATGCCAAAATAAATCAGGTCTAAGAGTCTGGAAATCAAAGGATGTACAGATAATGAAAGATAAATATCTGATCGGAGAAGAACCGTAAGGTTTCAAGAGGGATCATCTGTTTTTTACCGTAGAGATTTATAAGCATAATGCCATTTGACATTTAACGTTTCACCAATATTTAATATATATAGCCGCAGAAAAAAGACACCATTCCAAATTTTCATTTCAAATCAGCATTTCTAGATGTATTGTGGTCATTCCAGTCCAGTGTTTGTTGAATTTCAACAAAATCAAACCTCGGGGATGACAAAGTCATCCAATAGCAATGTAAAAAACTGACAGAATGACACATAAAAACTGTGATAAAATCAAGGTTATCACATAAAAATTATTTTAGAAATTTTCCTAAAATCATGTACAAATACTGTTGTATTGCTTAAAATGAATATGAACTTTTCTGTGCAGTATTTGAGGTCTGAAAAAATACAGAGCATCTTTTCTGTTATTTGACCTGTTTCTCCAGTTTTCATTTTCTGCAAATAAATGCAAATAGAAACAATATTTTAATTTAAAGGGGTCATATGGCACGAATATGTGTTTTTCTGTGTCTTTGGTGTGTTATGAGTTGCCCATGCATGTATTAGACACGTAAAATTGCAAAAATTAAAGTGTTGGAACAAAAGATGCATTCTATCTAAAAGCGAATGCTCACCCAGACCTGTCTGAAACGCCTCGTGTAACCATACCCCCACAAATCTACATCAGTTCGTGGTATGAGTTGACTAAGACCGCCCAAATGTATACGCAAGTAAGTGGGCGTACCTGTCAGCACAATTGCTTTTGAACCTGATGTTCCAAATACGGTAAGAGACGTTACATTTCCAGCACACGCTTGCAGTATTCGACAAATCACTACGCACTGGTTAACTGGCCAATCATAGCACACCTCACTTTTCAGAGCGATGAGCGCGTTTCAGAGAAGAGGGGTAAAGAGTAGGGTTGTCACAGTACCATAAACATGTCTTACGATACTATACCAGCTGAAGTATCTTGATACCATGTAGTATCACAATGCTGTGCTATGTTTATAATTCAAATCTATACAATAAAAACACAGATTTAGATGAAACATTTTGTATTTACTATAGTAAACTGTATTATAATTTGCACTAGAATATTTTGTTGTATTAACTTTAGTAATTGGATAAATTGTAGCAAATACTGTAGTATACTTAAATATTTACTATGGTAAGACTCAAAAACACTTATCATAGTATCTATGAGTTTTAGTAGTTTACTGTAGTAAATACTAAAGTACACTAGATCATTTTTCACGTGGGAACTAATTCAAATGTGGGACAAATTTCATTGATACTACAGTCTTTATAAAGCGAAATATTAGGCTTACTTTAAATGCAGAACTAAGACGGCCAGTAGGTGGCGTCAACTTTCGACTGAGTTAGTAAATCAACTCGTTCAAAATGCTAATTTGAATCATTTTCTCATCTGAGTCATTCACATTCACATCTGAGTCACACACATTTATTTAGGAGATAAACACAGCAAAAAGGCAGATGTAAGTGTTCAAATAAATATTAATGCGCATATGCAACATTACCTACGGTACTACGATACTACCGTTTCAAAAATAGAGAGGCATCGCGGGTATTTTGAAGCTTTAGCATTGCGATGCTACCGTAGCACCGGTACACAGTGCAACCCTAGTAAAGAGGAGATACAAACATGCACGGTATGTGGAAAATACAAGTTTTTGAACCTTAAATCGTGTATACACATTGCATTACATCTAAAACAAACGATAATATTCGTTTTAGCCCTGTCATATGACCCCTTTAAAAATTGTGAGAAATATTGTTAGTAGTTCACAAAATGAAACAAATATCTATAAATCTATAAATACCTATAAATACAATAGTAAATTCAGAAGAACTGAAAATAATCTTGAAATGGTCTCTTTAATTTTTTCCACAACTGTATATTTGATATTGTCTTGCTAGTAAAATAAATTTAATGAACATCATGATTTTTTTATTGTACTGCACATTTTATTTGACTATCGAGGTTCTAATAATCATTCCAGCAGGCCAGGTTCACACACACTGTTTGTGTTTTTGATCCGTGAGTATGAGACAGCAAAAATAGAGAAATTTCAATAGCATTTCTAACGTGATCTTACAGGAATTCGTAACTATTTCATGAGGTGGCTAATTCTCAGGCGTAAATTGTACAAAAACGCATGATTATTCGAAAAAAGCAATACTAAAGCCCCTCCCCATCCCCACTCCTAAACCTAACGTCACTGGCACGAAAGCAAATCGTACTAAAATATATGGATAAGATCATACGAATTCATGCAAAATAGCCACCTCTTAAAATAGATATGAATTCCCCTGAGATTGTGTTGACATTTTAAATTAAAGGAGTAGTTCACCTTCAAAATGAAAATTCTGTCATCATTTACTCACCCTCTTGTCATTTCAAACTTGTATGACTTTAGTCCGCAGAACACAAAAGAAGATATTTTGAAGAATGTTGTTAACAGCCCCCCATTCACTTGCATTGGTTACAATAGAAGGGAATGGGGGGCTGTGCTGTTCTGTCACCAACATTCTTCAAAATATCTTTTGTGTTCTGCAGAAGAAAGTCATACATGTTTGAAATGACAAGAGGGTCCTAAAAAGTGAACTACTCCTTTAAGCTTTAGCAGAAGCTAATTTTGTGAATCAGTTAATTCAAGCTTTTTATTTTAGTAAAGCACTGATTCAATGATTAATTTGCTTTCATAGAAGTGCTGGCATCTTAAAAAAATCATTTTAAATGTACTTTGCGATATATACAGTGAGGGAAATAATGATTTGATCCCCTGCTGATTTTGTAAGTTTGCCTGCTTTCAAAGAAATGAAGGGTCTATAATTTTTATGGTAGGTTTATTTGAACTGATAGAGACAAAATATTTAAAAAAATCAGGGGAAAAAATGTATATAAATGTTATAAATTGATTTGCATTTCAGTCAGTGAAATAAGTATTTGATCCCCTACCAACTAGCAAGAATTCTGGCTCCACAGATTGGTTATGTGCCTATATGGACCACAGATTAGTCCTGTCACTTTAAGAAAGTACTCCTAAATCAGCTTATGTATATAAAAGATGCCTGCCAACAGAATCTGTATCTTCCATTTCAACCTCTCCACCACCATGGTCAAGACCAAATAGGTTTCAAATGATGTCAGGGACAAGATTGTAGACCTGCACAAACCTTGAATAGGCAACAGACAGAAGCTTGGTTAGGAGACAACTGTTGGTGTGATTATTTGGAAATAGAAGAAATACAAAATAACTATCAATTGCCCTTGGTCTGGAGCTCCCTGCAAGATTTCCCCAATGGAGTAAAGATGATCATGAGAAAGGTTAAAGATCAGCCCAGAACTACACAGAAGAAGCTTGTTAATGATTTCAAGACAGTTGGGACCACAGTTAGCAAGCAAACCATTGGTAACACATTGGTAACACGCTATGCCACAATAGATTGAAATCCTGAAGCACCCGCAAGGTCCTCCTGCCCAAGAAGGCCCGCCTGGCTCGTCTGAAGTTTGACAATGAACATCAAAATGATTCAGAAAAGGTTTGGAGAAAGTGCTGTGAGACCAAAATGGACTCCTGTTTTTGGAGGGAGAGAAATGCTGACTATGACCCCAAGAACACCATCCCTACAGAGAAGCACAGTGTTGGAAACATTCTGCTTTAGGGCTTTATCTCTGCTACGGGTACAGGATGACTTCACCGCATTGAGGGGCTGCGGGACGGCCCATGTACCGTAAAATCTTGGACGAGAACCTCCTCCCCTTAACTAGATCACTGAAGATGGGTCGTGGATGTGCCCTTAACATGACAAAGACCCAAAACATATTGCCAAGACAACCAAAGAGTGGCTTAAGGAGAAGCACATTAAAGTCAGTTTCTAGACCCTAGTCCTATAGAAAATCTGTGAAGGAGGCTAAAACTCCAATTTGCTGAGCGACAGCCAAGAACCCTTAAAGATTGACAGAGGAGTGGAGTAAAATGTATCCTGACACATGTGCAAACCTGGTGACCAACTATCAGAAATGTCTTACCTCTGTGCTTGCCAACAAGGGTTTCTCCACAAAGTACAAAGTTGTGTTTTGCTCAGGGATCAAATACTTATTTCACTGACTGAAATGCAAATCAATTTATAACCTTTATATAACATTTTTCCCCTGATTTTTTTTGTTGATATTTTGTCTCTATCAGTTAAAATAAACCCACCATAAAAATTACCAAACCCTTCATTTCTTTGTAAGCAGGCAAAACTTACAAAATCAGCAGGGGATCAAATAATTATTTCTCTCACTGTATATCAACTATGGCTAAAAGGCTGAACAATGTTTAACAATTGCCTCGACTTCCAGACTAAGCTGTAAATGTCTTGTAACTGCAGTAGTCAGTATCAGACAGTTATTGTTACTACTGTTTTCAGATACATACACTCAGACTCAGCCAGCATACAGCTTGCAGCACATCTCCCATTATTTATTCATTTGTCCTGCCTCTGTGCTGTTTATACAGAGTGCCTTTTTACCCACTAGGTTAAAAGACATCAAGGTCCAATACACCCTCACACATCACCATCGCCTTTGTTTCTCTCTCTCCCTCCTTCAAACTCTCTCTCGAGTTTTGACAGCATTGCCTCCATGTTCAGTCAAGCTTTTAAGCCTTAGGGAGAAAAAGAGGTCGAGAGACAGAAAGAAAGCAGCCTCGTCTTCTCCCCCCATTTTGCTCCTTCATGAGTAAAACAACAGCAAATCTAAACAATCTTTATTAAAACTGCTTTATTCATGCTGTAGACACAGGCAATATCAGTGGACCATGACAACACTAGCCTGTGAAGGCTATCTGAACCCTGTAGAAGCTGTGTTTGTGTGTGTGTGTGTGTGTGTGTGTGTGTGTGTGTGTGTGTGTGTCGTCTTTTTTGTCCTTTACACCCTCTCTCTCTTTTGTATCTGCATATGACACATCCCAGCACGGCTTTGATAGAAGCAGGTCATGTGGGACCTTTTACACAGGGAGGTGAAATTGCCATAGACGCCGTGTCACACGCGCAGCGTCTTCCCCACGGGCAGAGGAATGTGCTTCATAAATTTATGTTCCTTTTGTCCCATTGTTATGACCCCGGCGGCTTTCTTATCATAAACTCTAACCTCTTCATGACATCCAGGGTTGTAAGAGTTATCATTGTAGACAGAGAGAAGACGCCAACCAAACTAATGCACTGAGTGAACTTATTTCGAACTGAATTTCTACCATGTAATCCTACTCATGCCTCAAACACCTTTGCACATGTGACTGTTTGGACACAAATGTAGCGATTAGTCTGCAAAAGCATGGTTCTAGAATTGTAAAATCCGCATTTATTGACAAGTACAATGTATAGGGTTATATGGTACAATAAGTTTGTATTTGTTAACTAAAGTAAATGCATTAACTAAAATTAAATAACAATTAACAATATTTGGTCACACTTTATTGTAAGGTGCCCTTGGTACACATGTTACATGTATTTACTATAGTATTTACTATACATTATGCATAATTACATGTAACTACCCCTAAACCACACCCTTACCTTAACCCTATAGTAAGAACATGTAGTTAATTATTATTACTCAGTACTTAAATGTGTAATTACACTGTAACACAGGCACTGTAAAATAAAGTGGAGCCCAATATTTCTACCGTATACTTCCTGTTAAATTCATCATGTACTAATACATTTTTTAAGTTATAAGTTGTAACTGTTAAAGGGATAGTTCACCCAAAAATGAAAATTCTGTCATCATTTACTCACCCTCAGATTGTTCCAAACCTGTATAAATTCCGTTGATCCTCTAAACAAAGGAAGATATTTGGAAGAATGTCAGTAACCAAACAGATCTCATCCCCCATTGACTCTCATAGTATTTACCTGCATTTTCCCTACATGGCAGTAAATGGGGGATGAGATCTGTTTGGTTACTGACATTCTTCCAAATAGCTGCCTTTGGAATATATTTGAACTCCTTCAGTACTGTTTACAAAGCATCTCAGGCAGCTGGTTGATAAAATGCCAAGAGTACATTTTTACAAATTCTAGGAAAAGTGTGGGTATTTTAAAGATGCACAATTTTGTTTTTTGTTCCTTTTTTAGGTGCAACATAATTCCCATAGAGAAGTTACATTTTATTTCATAGTTCTAATGAGTTTACTATTGTTCTAAAATGTGCCAAAAATATAAACAACCCTAAACGTATGAACAGTATGGTGTGCGTATTTCGCATGCAAAGTTTGCCATAAGTAAACGACTGAACTTGACATTATTCTGCTGAGTAAGACTCCACAGAAACAGACAGACATTTGTATCAGAATTTCACCTGATCTATTAGAGTAATGTAGGTATTCCCGAAATTTCGAGCAGCAGCGTAAATCCAGCAGACTGATAGCTACTGGCAGTCTGTTCAGATTTGCAGTCTAATTAAAAACATTGGGCCAGCTCATTTATTTGAGCCGTCACTAGAGAAATATTCAGCGGCCCTGCCAGAGCGTATTAGGGCCGGTGGTGTGTGTTCACTTCATCACACTGCGCTGGGCTACGAGGATAACCCTGATGAACGACACTGTCACGAGACCCCATTGTACCGGAGCGCCTCAGACGGTAATTTACTGCCGTAAACAACACGAGGGGCTCGTACGTAAAGACTTGCGTTAATACGCACACACTTGCAAATTTACACACACTCACATATGCAGACTGATCTATGACGGAGATGTTATTTATCCTGCTCTGCCATTTCTTTCTTTAATGAGGGTCCTGTTATTACCGCAATCAATCAGTTCAATCGCACAATGTTTAATTCAGAGTGTGTTCTCACCGTAGTTGCCACAAGAGAGCCAACCGTGTGTCATTGTCAGCCCAGGGCTGCATTCCAGTTTAACACGCACACACGGATTGCATTCGAGTGCATGCGGCTCGAGTCTATTGCATTTCAAGCTTTAGTGATTTATAATCAAACATTGATTAAACAGAGAGCCTTTCTTAAAAAATCCAAGACCCGGTTTAACTATGATCGTATTAAAATTAGCAGAATGTAATTAATCTCTGTTGTTATAATATTTAAACATAGCCATTGGCCTGCAATATTGCGCATTGTAAATAATCACTTGCCGTTCACCCCGACACAATCACAAATTTTATGCCCATATTTGTCCCGGCAGAAGTGCGATCAATAGAAAAGCAGCTGAGCACCTTCATTACACAGCTATGATATCAGAGGGCCGGCGAGATGGTCGATCTGCATTCTACCCGCTCCCATTTGAAAGAGCTCCATCATTCTATTACTATTGATCAAAGGTGCACGAGACGCACGGAAACCTGCAGTCATTTTCAAGAGTAATAAAGACTCAGCTGGATAATACCGATACATATAAATGAGCGTTTAAATAATGACCTGCTTCCATACGCTGGCTTTATACAGATCAATGATGAATTAAAGCAGCTAATCAATACCTTTGATACAACCAAGTGAAGGGCAACTGAGTATTAGCCACATATACAGTAAATATAGCAGAACACTGTTACACTGTGCTGTGTTATTGAGAAATGTATTATAACACAAATATCCGTTTTTCAAACACACAAACTGTGCGTTTTCCTTTCTTTTCAGAGCAAGAGACTGTTGAATGTGATTGATGCTTTAATAACATGATCAAATATTAATGCGAGTTTTACAGCTGCGCCGAATTTCTTTCTCCATTACTGGATATACCACCTGTGGACCTTGTTTTGAAAATGTATCGTTTAGGTTGATGTTCATTTGTTTTTTTTGAGCAGTTTTATGCTTATTTCAATAACGTCAACCTTTGTCATTACAGCCTATCGGTGCACTCAACCCAAAGAGGGCTGCGTTCTTTTCGGAACGCTATGAAACTTGGGAGGATGAGCAGGTTCCCAAATTCCACTACGGCACACATTATTCCACCTCCAGCTTCACTCAGATGTGGCTGCTTAGGATGGTAAGTAAAATGCATACTGTACATGCCTATATCGGTTTTCCTGCAGTTTGTTCATATATTTTATTTGTAGCATCCGTGTCACAAAAAGAAAAAACCCAGTCTATTTGAAATGCTTAATTTTTATAATCTGTTCATGCATGGCAAGTAAACAGACGTGTTAGTGATCCAAATGATGTTTCACTTTTAAAAGCTTTCAAACCGACAGCATCTTTGTGCTCTTCGTTTCTAATGCAAAATGTTTCACATTCATCATGTGATCTGTTGTGAAACCCATTGCAACTAATTGTTGTTTATAATTGGGCATGTGTGTCTGCTCAGTCAAGTTGATTTATTGTAATATTGAAATGTAGGCCGTACAAACACACAACGCATCGCTCATCCTCCCCTCAGCGTCTGTTTTCTAATATGAGAACACAAAGATGAAACGCTCTGGAAGAAGGCGGTAAAATACTTCTTGAATCTTGAAGATGCTTAAGTTAATTCAACACAATTTTGCTTTATTATTACAGTTCTGTATTAGGTTTACAGTTATGAAGTTTTATAATCTCTAAAAATCATAAAATCCATAGTCGCTCTAAATAAAAAAATCCCAAAAATATTTAGTCTATTACATACAAAGATGCTCTCGCTCACAGACAAAAGGTCACTAACTGACTCCGGGCCAATCCTGTAATTGTTACAGTAGCTCACTTTCATTGCTGTTCCCTGTTGGCCCATTGCATTGATCCTTTTCCATTATTATCAGGCTTATCCCAAATCCACTTCACCAAACACCCTAATTCACAGACCGCAGCACAAATCAGCAACCTGCTGGTGATATCTAGGCTGTTGACGGAGAAAAGCATGGCGTTAAATTCAGTCAAGCACCCAAAAGCCTCTGCGTAATGAGGGTGTTTTTCTTTCATGGTGTGGCTTACCGGGGTGCTATTCACTCTAATTGCGTCCCTCTCATCAGGGAGGTATTGTTTCAGAAGGACCGTCTATTGATTCTCCACAAACAAGATTAAGCATGATTAGAAAAACAAATAATGCACTTCTAAAGGCTTTAGTGTCTGAATGGGGTTAATAACAGGTTTGTTTAGCATTCTAGGGTCTTCTATTGGAGAGGAGGATGTAATTTACTGCACACAAATTAGGATCATATTGTAAAGGCCTTTGTTGGTAACAGCAGGCAACGATACTAAATAGCACAAAAAAAATTGAAGGCCTAAAATTGATCAAAGTCGACTGTTATTAAATCCATGAATATGGGAGATTGTGGAATGGAATTTGCCCTGTAGTGACTTTTTAATGCTTGTTTTAGTGTCACTGTGTGGAAAGTCAGCAGTTTCTACTCTCTTCTGTCCGCAGGAGCCTTTCACCACATTCTTCCTCAATTTCCAAGGTGGAAAATTCGATCACGCTGATCGTACTTTCTCCTCTGTGGCTAGAGCCTGGAGAAACTGCCAGAGGGACACATCTGACGTGAAGGTACGTTCACATATGTCAACACACGCACACTTAAAAAAGTGAATCAAATTTCCATAAGAAATGCCTTAGTATAGTCACCCATGAACAGTTACGCCATTACGACATATCCGCTAGTTTGTATTTTTGTGTATTTTAATTGTTACTTGCTCATATTTATACGCACACATGCACAAAGCTTCACTTGTGCGCATTTACTGTCATTCAAGCATCAGTCAGTCCCAACCTGGATTTGGTTTTTGTCTCCCACTGCTATTTGGTTTTCAAAAATGTGGAGGCTATTACATGATTAGACGTTTCTCTAGTGAATTGACTTCCTTTAGGTAACTGGAGCTCGCTTGGGGCTTGGTGTGAGGGCAGTCGTCATGGAGATACTGGAGCTCCCTGCCCGGCTGCCCCCGTTACCTCTCCATAAAATCTGGCCCTAGCACATGTACGGTCACAACCAATCCTTGTCATGCTACCATGAAAGCGTCAAGGGTCCTTGATCAAAGCTTTAAACTAATCTCGATTTCGAACTTTCCCCCTTTTCCTCTCTTACACTTTCCATTGCGAAACCCTTCATAACCCTCAGCTGAACCCTTTGTCGTCCAAAGTCTGATCCCAAATGCACACTGTAACCCCTTTAAGTGCAAAATGAACGTCCAGCCCTCTTGAAATATTCATTACAACAGACAGCCATTTTGTTAGCTCATTGCCCTCATTTTGATAATAAACCACACGACTCACCTTACACTGCCACACTTGATACCACAAGCTCACTGAGAGCCCAGTTTGCTTTCTGGCTAAGGTAGTCACTGTGGATCAGCATAACAGGATTGGCACAGATCAAAACCAAATGTAAGACTTGACTAAAACCGGCAAACTTCCAAATCACCTTCAGATTATTTGACTTTGAAGCTGTGAAACATTTCAGCTATGTTTTACTATGCACATCAACACTTAAAGGTCCTGATAGGTGCAAATGAGAAGTAAAGAAATCCCCTCAGATGTAATAATGTATCAATTTGCCATGCTGTTTCTCCTTTTCTCAGTAAAAAAGCACAGCAGTTCAACCACAAGGAGAAACACCCCCTCATTCTATCAAGAGGTGAAAAGCCTTAAGCAGTTTTTGTGTCCAGGCTAAAGAGAGCAATAATGGCCTAAAGCCAACCTGATCCTGGCTGTCTCTAGCCAGGCAAACTCTGGCCCGACCTTTAACCTCCATCCCCTGACCCGCTGCACTGGCCTGAAAGGACTGCGGACACTGAAAGTTTCCCCTCAGGGGAATCAGAGCTGGCCTAAGAGGGGGCCATGGGGCACCCCTCTCTATTGACCCACAGCAGGACAGGATTTTGGATCACAGGTTTTGCCCTCTGACCAGTTCTGCTCAAGGGCCATTGCACATAATAGCTCCTCACGAACCTCGATCCAGCTTTGTCTCCCCCCACCATCACCGGCTAAGTGGCTTTGGGTCTTTGTGCCGCCAGAGAAGACGGCAAATTTATGCCAGGCTCCATAAATGAACCTCAGGGCGCCCGGTGCAATTGTAAAATCTTGACCTTTTTGTTTTAAAGACTTCGGTTTTAAAGAGAGGACCAGAATGAACACAGGCAGGGGGCTAGTTTTGAACTTCTGTAATTTGTTTGCTCACCTAATTGGCCACTCTCAGTGCACTTTGGAGTTGTGTTGGTCTGTAAATGAGTCTTTGGGTTTGGGGAGTGTAATAAAAACATAGATATAGATGCTACATATTTAGATGAATTTTGTGTGTTTAGACTGAAAACAAGCTTAAATCTTGACCAAATAAAAACTTTAATCTTGTGACTTCTTGCTCTTAGATATAGACTAATTCGTAGTAGATTTTCAATGATACAGCGTGTGTGTTACAGATACTGTATCTCATTTACTTGTCCTCCCAGCGGTCAAATTATATACATAACAGAACAAAAGCTTTTTCAATTTGCACTTTTAGTATTCTAATCTGCCCTAATATAATTAATATAACTTGAATAAATAGTGAGAATTTTACTTGTAATACAAGTGTTTCCTAGTGTGTAATCTCTCTTGCTCTGTCTCTCACAGGAGTTGATCCCTGAGTTCTTTTACCTCCCAGAGATGTTTGTCAACTCCAATAATTATAATCTGGGAGTGATGGATGATGGGACGGTGGTGTCAGATGTGGAGCTTCCGCCGTGGGCCAAGAGTCCTGAGGAGTTCGTGCGCTACAACCGACTTGTACGTTCACTCACTTTCTCAATCTCCACCCCATCTCCATCTTTCTCTATCTTCATTATTAAATTGCTGTTAAAGTGCTGATGGCAAGTGACCATGGCTAGCACTTCTTGTGATTGTGTGTGACCTGTTTTATGCTGATAATTACAACGCTGATATCAGTCTGACTCTCCCATTAATCATCGCACACACACGCACACACACACACAAACAAAACCCCCTCTCGTTCAATGTCACTGTTTTCACACGCACAGGGATGCGCACACATTTCTACTCTGTTTATGTGTAGAGATTGCTGTTTAATTTGATCACTATCAGCTGAAGTGTTCATTGCTCTTAGTGTATGTGGATATGTGGACTGGTTGTACAGTAGCAACAGATTGTACAAGGCTGTTTTAATTTGTTACTGCCGTACCATACAGACATTGCTTGCTATTAAATTGCATGACAGTGTTTCTGTATAGAGTGTTATGTGCTCTGACTAACTATGAAGGCAGTTTGTAGAATATAGTGAAAATAGTAAGGGTGTTGCCAGTGACACAAGATCTTTCGTTGTGTCCAAAGTCAGTGTTGACTTGTAGATTTCTTACAGTTTACACCTCTGTCTGTTGATGTACCGTCAGTTAAATCATTTGATCTACATGGGCTACACATCTACTAATTTAATGTTATTATTTACAACATTAATAGCTTTTTATTCAAATGTATATGTATGTAGACATACAGTTTGCAAAATTTGTGGTTAGAGAACAACATTTATATCGCTGCTGTCCTTCTGATACCTCGTATCTCCATGCATTTTTGTGATTTTCGTTTTTATTTTTGCGATAAATCATTACTTTTAGTGACCCGTTATGTTTGTCACTGGGTTTTGCAAATATCTAACCAATAAAAAAGTGCTTGTCTACTTTGACAACACAGCATTTAATCAATTAAAAACACTTTTTTTTTCATTTCCCAAAAAACAGCAAATTTGGGCATCCAAAGCTTTGGAAGGACAGCAGCGACACTAAAAGGGACAGTTCACCCAAAAACGAAAATTCTGTTTTACATTTACATTTAGCCATTTAGCAGACGCTTTTATCCAAAGGGACTTACAAATGAGGTTAACAACGGAAGCAATTGGAACAACATAAGGACAACAAAAAGCATAAGTGCAATAAAACTGGTCTCATATAGCCTACCACAGTATACAAAGCTAAGGTTTTTTTGGATGGGAAGTACGGCTGTGCGATTTGGGGAAAATATCTAATTGCGATATTTTTGACAGACATTGCGATTTGATTTGCGATTTTAACTTTTCTAATTCAAGCTTCAATGCAATATTGTTGTGTGCAGCACAGTATGGGTATAGTTACCCTGAAAGAAAACAACAACAAAAAAAACATTTAATTGTTTCCATTAAAACCATTACAAAATTAATTTTTGTAGTGTGCTTTGGGCATTATTCAAATAGGGCTTACTGTTGTTCAATTGGTTCCCAACTTCCAGATTACATCACACCAATAGAATCCAAATACCAGTGTACACTATTATAGTTTCCATTAAAACAAATACAACTCCCATTGTAACCCTTAAATCCATAACATTTTCTATATGTGTTAGTGAATTATTAAAATAGTTCATAGTTTACATAGGATGATTTATTATTTTTAAGTATGTGGGATTTTTCAAAACAAGTAAAACATGTGCTGAATGTTTAATTTCATCCAAGTGAAATTAGCAAAACAGTTAGATAGAATTTACATTTGTTTGAAACGCGGAGCTAGGCGTGAGTTGACACAGGGTGCGCGCGTGCGTCAAGCCTCGTCCATATTGCCAGATGCCCGAGCCGGACTCAAGTACTATAAACGTCATTACGAAACAGGCTGTGTATGCGCGTCAAGTTTAAACGGCTCGTCCGCGAGACGCGCAACGCGGGGCAGAGACGCGCGAGTATGACAGGCTGTGTGTGCGCGTCAAGTTTAAACGGCTCGTCCGCGAGACGCACAACGCGGGGAAGAGTCGCGCGAGTATGACACAGGCTGTGTGTGCGGTCTTCTGCATTGGACGGTTCTTTAGTATTTATTTGCCTAATATGATCGATCTGACTCTGCAGATGCCATAATAACACACACTGTCTCTCTCCTGCCTTCTGTATGTTTGTTTTTTTAATGACGGACGTTTATGCAGTTGGCTAGGGCAGTGCTGATTAGGCATAACGGAGGTGCGCTCACTCAGTTGGTTAGCAAGAATGCCACTCAAAGCGGGCTTGGAACAGACGCGTTTCCTATTTTTCACATCGCTTCCACATCGCAGCCTCTTGCGATTAGCAAATCGCAACGTCTCACATCGCGATTGCGATTCGATTTCGATTAATCGTTCAGCCCTAATGGGAAGAGTAGAAAAGAGATGGAAGTCAGATCTGATCGGTCAGGTGCTGACGGAAGAGCATGCACTCACCCTCAAGTTGTTCCAAATCTGTATAAATGTCTTTGTTCTGATGAAAGATATTTGGGTGAATGCTCGTAACTAAACAGATCTTGGCTACCATAGTAGGACAAATGACAATGGTAGTCAAAAGTGCCCCAGAACTGCTGTCCTACATTCTTTAAAATATCTTCTTTTGTGTTCAAAATACATTTTCCTACCATTTATATTAACATGTATACGTGTAAACTTAGTATTATCTTTACCGACACCTAATTAGACTCAGTTATCTTGCAAACATGGCGGACCAATTGGCATTGTCCAATTTGCAGATTTATTATTAATCTGTATTAAATTGAGTGTAGACACTAGCATCTGGAGGAAAACTCAGACTGTAGTGTCTATTAGTTTACTGTACACAGTACATTACTGTGTAACAAATATAAAACATGCATAAGCATAATTGATATTTTGCTCAAAAAATCATGTTTGTACAATATCAGCTTTTAAAATAAAGTATTTATTAAAGCAATAAGCCCCAAGAAGCAGTGGGTTACAGTGCATTTTATAGCTAAGGGCATTGTCTAAAACCCGTAGCGGTTATAAAATGCACTGTAACCCACTGCTTCGCGGGGCTTATTGCTTTTATAAAATAGTTATTCCATATGCTTAGCAATGTTTCATAAAATAAAGTAAATGAAATGATATTTAGGCTATGTAGGCGTTATATATTGGGGTATTTTATAACGGCTTAGAACTCCGCTCAGCCAATCAGAATCAAGGACCAGAACTGACCATTTTATAATTAGAGTCGTAATTCAGACAATTGTGTGCAGTCCTTTAACTGGTAGTGTGTGCTGTAAGACTCTCATAGTTGTGTGTTTTCAGGAGATACTTATTGTGCTCCTTTTCTGCTCATCATACTCTTTTATTTACTGTGCTTGTGTGTGACGAAGGTAGTGAGAGAAAATTTGATAGAGAGTCATGTGGTCTCACGTGCTTTGCAGTTGTGTTTTGCTCTTGTGTCTGTTAAATCTTCTCATAGCCCTTTTCCATATGGTTCTAGTGCTCATGCCCGGCTCTGGGGAATCTGTGAACATCTTATGAAACTGGCCCACATTCCCAGTTGAGCACCAAACACTCAAAATGACGCAACTGACTGCATTACCTGCACTAAAAAAATGCAACACATTCTTTCTTTGAAAAAACAGCTTATCTAATTTACTACAATCAGATTGGGTTTGTTTTGGACTTGCAGAATGAGGTCTTGTTTTAACATCTTTACATGGTGATGACATTGGACATCTTGGCTTCTGCCATTAGTAGGTTCTTCATCTTTATGTGATCAATAGGAAACCGTTATTTCCTACCCCTCAGCATCTTACCTGCGGTAGAAACACACAGAATAGTTTCACATCGAGCACCAACTCTGAAACCCTGGTTCAGTCTGTGGATATCAATGAAGATGCCATAGATAAGCTAATCTAGATAACAGCAGACATTCTACAGTAATGACTGCCACTGTTTTCATCCTCATTCTCAAACATGCCCTCTTTCTGTCATCGGTTATTTTATACTTATCCCAGAAACCTCACTACGAGAAGCCCCTCTCCTTTGTGTTTGCGAGTGTGGTGGGGTGGGTGTGGGGTTTGCATGAGCACTACTGATGACTTATCGCTGGCATTAGGGGATGTCAGCTGTTCCACTCTGCTACAATGGGCTACATTTGTAATGAGGGCACACACTCAGTCAGAGACCGACACAGCAGCAGAGAGCTAATGGCCTGCTACAGTCTTTAGCTCATCTGTCACTAATGGCCAGAAAACAGCATGATGCGCACACATGGTCATTTATGTTCTATAGATGATTAACAGCTAATTAAACTGCAATCTGCACCAGTCGCGCTAAATGCATGCTTGCAGAAATAACTGCACTCGCCAAAACAAGCAGCAGTACACACTGCTCGTGTCTTCAGAGGAGGAAAATAAACCCCTATATCAAACATAATGCAAAAGTCTTGAAACAGAATGAATTTGGTAGTAATAACATTTTCAACACAATAGGGTATATGCACGCGTTACTTCCGCGTTTTATGGGAAGAAACCGCGGCAGTTTCCGGTTGGGGAGACTTAAAGCAGAGAGAAATTGAAACATGTACATTTAGCAGATGCTGTACATTGCGGCACACAGCAGTGGTATATAGAAGTGCTGTTCTACCGTATTTGAAGTGATACTTTCATAAGTTAACATTTCGTTATAACATTCAAAAAAGGTAGAACGCCACTTCTATTTTCTCATTTTTCTATTTCTCTCTGCTTTAAGTCTCCCCAACCGGAAACTGCCTAGGGTTCTAAACACGGAAGTCACGCATGCATAGAGTCCATCTCATAGCGATTTGTAAATATTTTATGTTTCAGCAAATTGATGACTAATTAGTATGAATTCATCAAACCAGTCTCACAGCAGTTTGTGACATAGTCATAAAATTTAGAATCTATTGATTCATTCTCATGCATGTCACTCAGCATGACTTTTAATATACATACAGTTTGTATGTATGCGTATATATATATATGTATATATATATATATATATGTATATATATTTATAACCTGATATCAGGGGAATTCGTACATATTTTACGAGGTGGCTAAGCTACTCCAAACCCTAACATCACAGGCGCAAAGACAAATTTAGCTAAAATGCATACATTTTATTAGATGGCTAAGCAACTATAAAGGCCCACCCTAACCCCGCCCCTAATCGTAACGTCACGGGGAAAGGCAAATCATACTAAAACGTATAAATGAGATTTGTAGAGTTCATACAAATGAGCCACCTCGTAAAATATGTTTGAATTCCCGTCAGATTGTGTTCGTACATATACATAGTATCACAAAAATACGTATGAAAGACACTTCCTATTGAAATGCATTAGTCGAGTGATGCAAAAAAAAATGTTTGCATAAACACAAATTAATAGATACAATTTTGTAACTATGTCACAAATTCCTGTGAGACTGTGTTTGAATTTAGACTTCTAATAATCATACATTTTTGCACAATTCACATTGCATAAATTCATATGAAATTGCCGCACAGTGCCTAACTCGTAAACCTGCCAACCATCTGCAGTTATTTGGAAAAACGTCAATTCGTTGTTAAACAGCTTTTAACAGCTAGCCCCTCCCCAAACTCCCCTTATTGGTTAAACCAGTTGATATGCTTACTTGTTCTGTAAGTATACTGTAGAGTAAACAGTAAATTACACACTTCATTTTCATTTCGAAGCAGTCTTACAGTAAATGCAACACTATCTCTCCTAGTTTTCTGTTCTGCTACAGTAAATGTTTACGGTTTAAGTGAGTTTGTGGTTCACAGAACATTGTAGATACATGCGTCTAGTGATGTGCTTTAGATCTGAAACAGACTCTTCTCTCTCCTCATTCTCTTCACTCGGTGATGTCATGAGACACTGAGATCAGCAGCGATTGTTGTTTTTACCACGGGGTCGAGGGAGAGGTTAAGCACTTGATCCCACCCGCCAGATAACAGCTCAGATCTGGCCACTGTCATGTTAAAGAACATTCCGCAGTACAAGACTGATCCTTCAGCTCATATTTACCCAGATATTAATGCAACAGTAAATGTAATTGTAGGCTGACCCTAGACCTGCAAGAGATTTTCAGGCATTATAAGAGAGATTGTTTCGGATTAGATCAGATCAGTTGTTCTTAACATGGTAGATGATGTTATTGAAAGCACTTGCTTATCATGTGTTGATGTTGATTATGTAAGTGGCAACAGAGTCAGAAATGTAAGCTCTCAGTTGAGCTTATATATATATATATATATATAT